>NC_051185.1:84245246-84289456 GCF_013339695.2 Rhipicephalus sanguineus | reverse complement strand
CACTCGCTCGGGATGCCTGCCATCGAAGTATAGAGGAAACGCCCCGCCCGTCTTGAACGAGCATGAAAAGACGCGAGAGGAGAGCGGGGGGGGGGGGGGGGGGCTGTCGCTCGAGTAGCAACTTTGAACTTTGATTCTAAGGCCGCGGTCACGATCGCTGGCGCGCGCTATCTCGGCAGCCATCAGCGGGCGGCTCGTATACCCTTCTACGTGCTGCGCTCTCAATGCGAAGACACTGTGCAGAAAGAGAATCTTTCCCTGGAGCGGCTGCATTCTCTTACACCAACGTTTTGTAGACTTACGCGAGATCGGATACAAAATAGTTTGCTGCCAGCCTCACTTCGTATAACATTAGAATTTGTCCCTACCGCATTCATTGCTTCGTCCTTGCCGTGAAACTGAGTTAGGGTTAGGGTCTGCGCGCGTGTGTTGGATGACGATGCCCACACTGCAGATGACCAACGCGGCCTCCATTTCGTGCTCAAATTTACGCAACTGAGAAAATTTTAAGCTGGTCGGGCATTTTGGCGCAGCGCGGCGCAATTTTAACCAATTTCACGGTTTTGGCTCAGCTTGGCGCAAAAATAAGGAATTGTATCAAATTGGCGCAATTGGCGCAGCTGTTGCATCCCTGAAATAAGGGTAGCGGATATTCTGGCTGACATTAAGCGAAAGAAATGGGCCTGGGCCGACCACGTAATCCGTAGGATACACAGGTGGACAGTAAGAGCAACGGAATGGTTACCAAGGGATATATAAGAAACGCAGCCGAACACGGCAGCGAATTAGATGGAGCGACGAAATTAAGAAGTTCGGTGGGATAAACGGAATCAGCTTGCACGAAATAGGGTAAACTGGAGATCATTGGGAAAGGCATTCTTCCTGCAGTGATCATAATATAGCCCGATAATGATGATGATGAAGGAAATGTGTAGGCTGTACTCAGCAAAATCTCTAACGTCACGGCGGGAGCTACAAGCCGGAGACGCCACCTGCATTTTCTGTTTGCCCGTTTTTCAGGCGCATTCACGCGACAGAAGTGGTGCTTTTGGCATTGCGAATGGTGATATACTAATACGAAGGAAGCGTATTCCTCTTCAGTGTCCTTTCTCTCGTTTTGTTACCTCTCTCTCTTTGAATAGTAGCGGCTTAATAACGGAGCTGTTTAAGTTTGCAGTAGCGCCGTTTGGCGACCGCACAAAAGTAGCGAAGCTAAGAGAGGATAAAAGCCTAGCATAGCTATGCAATGCAACGATAGGACAGGTGAAGAAGGGTAAACGCATAGTAAAGCATGGTATAGTATATAAACGGGGTGGGAAAGCGAAGGGAGGGTGAGGAGGAAGAGAGAGGGTAAAGCATAGCATAGCCATGTATAGTATGGTATGGAAAGGGGTGGGAAGGGGGTGTTTGGGTGAGGAGGATGCAAAGGAGGAGGGAGATGGGATATAGCAGGGGTCTCAAACACGCGGGTCGCATGCGGGCCCGTCCGCACATGATTGTGTTCGTCCCATATTTGTTTCACTTTCTTAATAAGTGCACGTAATAAGTTCTACAAGTCACAAGTTCAGTTTTGCTAAATGGTACTCGCCTTATTTTCTCCCCTATTGCAATTAATGACCCTTTGTACGGGCTGAGCTACGCAGACGTGACAGATCGCGAGCATTTTTTTTTCTTGAGGCACACCATGCGGTCACAATGCATTGAAACATAACCGTGCAACAAAAGATCTGTATTTCAGGATCGAGATCTAGGTTTTAGTCATTCTGGGGATTGGTACCGGTTGGTTTCTCGGATCCTGACGTCAAATAGCCTTCAGAAATGGCCCATTAGCAACGTTAGCTGATATTTTCTTCAACACCCTGCCCCACACCCCCACTCTGAACTTCACTCTGCCGGCGCTTCAGACTAAATTTCGTGACTGAGGCCCACTAGCTAAGGTGAGTATGAGACCCCTGGGGTAAAGCATATCCTAGCCATGCAGAGTATACGATAGCAAGGGGGTGAAAAAGGAAAGTAAGGGTGAGGAGGAGGTGAACGAGGAGGGGAGAGGGTAAAGCATGGCCATGTATAGTATAATATATCAAGAGGCGGGAAAGGGAAGTAAGGGTGACGAGGAGGCTTGAACGTGCCGTCATGGACGCAGCTTCTGAATGTACTGGTACTCCACGATGATGGTTTTGATGACAAAAACGACGTGGCAGGAGCGTCTCTGTGCATGAATAACGCAAAAACCATGCATGTGGTGTTTTGATAGCATTAATGTGACATTGAAAACGACGCATCTCCACATACTGGTGCTCCAACATGGTGGTTTCCGTGACGTCAATGCAAGCCATCTATATCAAGGGGTGGAAAAGGGAAATGAGGGCGAGGAGAGGTGATGTGAGGGTAAGGAGGAAAAAGAGGAGAGGGTATAGCATAGCATAGCCATGCCATGTATAGTATAGTGTAGGATAGCAAGGAGTGGGAAAGGGAAGTGAGGAACAGGGAAAGGAGGAGGGGAGGGGATAAAGCATGGCACAGAAAGAATTAGAAGTGCTGAAAGAGAAAGATTCAAGAGGAAAGAGAGAAAGGCGAAGAGAAAAAAAATTAATGAAAAAAAGACAGGAAAAACAGAGAGAAGAGAGAAACAAATAGGGCCGCCCAGTTCCGCACTTCCTTCTGGCTTGGCACTACTAGTGCAAATATGCCTTAATTTTTTGTAACCTTGTTTTGATCTTTGAGGGTGCACAATTCTGCTGTGGATGATGTGAAAACAACACATGGGCACTGGCCACAGGGGTCTCAAACACGTGTCCCGCGGACCTTTCTTGAGCGACTCAGCCCGCATATGAATGTCTTCATCCTCATCATAAAACAGCTCACACACAAAAGAAGGAAGAACTGATGGCACGAGTGCTTCCTTCTTTTGTATTTGTGTGTGTGTGCACTGTTTTATGAGGAAGTTCGACCAACTCGCCCAAATAGCTACCTTGCTCTTGTCTTCATCTGATATTTTGCCCTAATTAAAAAGTCAGCTCTCTGGTTGAGGATGATTTATGAGCACCTGTGATTGACCACGAGGATCGTCTCTGCACGAGAAGTTAATGCGGACATTTCTTCTTTCATCACAGCTAAGCTTTGCGAGGCAGCAGGCCAGCGTATTTAGAACTTCAGCAGTTATTTTGTATTTCGTAAGAAAGTTGCGTGACTTTGCTAAATGGTACGCACACAATTTTCTCACCTGTCGCACCTAATAACGCTTTGTTTGGGTAAGCTACACAGACGTGACTGGCCTCAAGCATTTGTTCCTGAAGCACTCCATGCAGACCAAACAAAAACGTGGAGTAAAAACTTTTTATTTTGTAGTTTTAGCCATTATGAAAGTCGATATTGTCATATTTCTAGAATCCTAATGACAAATCTCCCTCAGAAATTACCCATATATGAGATATGGGAAAATATTGCAATATTGCATCCATCAGTAACCATCAAGCATTTCTGGGTCAATTGCATAAGCATTTCTTTAAATAGTGCCATGTCGTCACCATTACTTTTTTTTAATTATTCGAGAAACCTTACTGCATCCTTTCTTTTGCTAGTGTGTGTCATTGGCGATAATATTGACTTTTGTTCATGGAATAAGAAATGCTGTTCCTCTGTGTGAAAATGCTTTGCACTGTATACATACGTAGATATATACAGGGTGTCCCAGCTATCTTTAGCCAAGGGTTAAAAAATACAATATAGAGGCAGGCGAGTGAAATCAGTTGCAAATTGCTGACAGCCACCTTGCGCACTACAGACAATTTTTTGTTTTGTAATTAACTAATTTGTTAATTAGGACGATTTAACTAAATTGCTAAATATTGACTTTAGGCGAGAAATGCTGCTTGCAAACTTCGAGAGCGTCTTCAGAAACCCCAGTTGCATTATTTGCGATAAAGAAAGTCTCACGTATACCATTTTTTCCAAGCTGCAAAGAAAACCCGCGAAATACAAAAAGAACCACGTGACTAGCGCGTGCGCGCGCCGCGAGTATGCTGCCCTCAGCCGTGGTTTGAGCGAACGAAATCAGCTGCGGCCGCGACTCGCCGTCTCCGTTGCAGCGGTAGGCCGATAAATTAAAGGTGGTTTCTTGGCCCGCGCTTGCTACAACTTGCATCATCACGCGCGCCAAGAAACCGCCGCCCACATGACATTATGTTGTTTATATGTACGATTTGATTTCGATTACCAAAATAACTGGGAAAAAATCAATTTCACTGTTGCGAAACCCATAAGCACTTAACTTATTGAGTGAGATGCCATGATCGACGGTGTGGAAAGCCTTTTTTAACTCAATAAAAATAACTGCTACTAGTTGGCTATTATGAAGAGCGGTGTTTATTGTCTGTGTTAATAAATGTCTGCGCTGGCCCAGCCTTGGCAGGACTAAATTTTGCGATTGCGGCCTGCTAGCTCAGGTGAGTTTGAGACTCCTGGTTTGCTTCTAATGGTGGGCTTTCTTATAAAGTTGGTTGCAGATGGTGCTGTGGTGTGTATTTCTTCTTCTTGTGTTCTCCTTTTTTCGTGCCGTCCATTTTAACATGTATAAAATGCATCCAACGTGCAAACTTAAAACTGCTCAGCACGACAGTTGATAAGCAACACAGGTGACACGAGGACAAGCGCAGACTTCCAACTGAAATTTAACACAACACAATATATAGCCTACACCCAAGATAAGTACAACATGCTTATGCTAGAAACAAATAACAAGAAGTAAATGATGATAGTGCAGTGAAACTATAAAAAAATAACTAAGGCGGAATACCACATGACGATGAATCCAGGTAAGCGAGTTCTTTATCAGATAGGAATATTGAAGGTTTACTGACACAGCTTCCTTTAGCTATTCTTACAACATCAATGCCATCATGGTGCAATCATGAAGGTGAGCTGCAAGAGCTTGTTTTCTTAAATAGAGACTGGCAATTACATTCTGAACAATGAGAAGCCAAAGAACTATCCCTATCCACGTTTCTTACTTTTTGGCAATGTTTCTTTAATGGTATATTTAGGCATCTACCTCTGTAACCAACGTAGCTGTGTTCACAGGACAAAGGCACGCTGTAAACGACGCCTATTACGCAGTCAACAAACTTTTTACCGTGCATGACTTGGCAATGGCTTGAAGGTCCTTCTACGGCTCTAGTTCGAACACATAACTGAGATTGCTTATTCGGTGCTTTGGTCAAACAGGCAGGCTCATAAGCATATGATTACAGTGGAAAAAAGTAAAAAAATGTGGGCAGCGACGTTATGGATAGAGACGTTTTTATGGCTTCTCATTATTAGAAATATGGTTGCCAACCTATGTTCGAGAAAATACGAGTTCTTGTGGCTCACCCTCATGATGGCACCAGCAACCTTCATTATTCTTATCTGACAAAGAACTGGCTTATCTGGATTCATTACCATGTGCTGTGCCGCCTTTGTTGTTGTTTTTTTACGGTCTCACTGTGCTTTCATGCTTGACCTCTTTTTTTTAGCATAAGCATGTTGTTTTAATCTTGGGTGTAGGCAATATATTTGTGAGTTGTGATAAATTTCAGTTGGATGTCAGCGCTAGTCCTCGTCTCACCTGCGCTGCTGTGTCTACTTTCACACTGAGCAGTTTTAGGTATGGAATACCAACTAGCCCGCTACCACACGTTGCTCCGTGCGTAGAACTCGTGGGGTGCGAGCCCCATGCTCTTACGAGCAACGTGATGGTGAGGAAGTCGAACGTTTTGTCACATAGAACTATCGATCGCGTAGCCGTAGATGCGAATAGTGAGGCTTGCGCATGCGGTGACCAATACGGGTGTCAACAGGGGCGTAGCCGGGGGGGAGGGGGAAGGTTGGGGGGTTCAAACCCTCCCCGAAATTTTTCAGTTTTGCTTGCGTATATATACACGCGCACATACAAACGCACGCACGAACATACACAAAGTATGGTTCAACCCCCCCCCCCCCCTGACAACGCCCCTGGGTGTCACATAGGCACTTTCTATTGAAATCGAAATTCTGGACCGTGACTGACTCGCCTCCGCATCTAGCGCAAATAAGTAAATCGCGGTTAGGAAACTTGGACTGGATCGACATCGAAATTACATCGTGTGATGCCCGTACTACGAAATCGAGGCTCGTCAGCGGCTTTTCTGAACGATGAAGTGGTTTAAGTACCGTGCATTTAACAGCTCAGCCACGGCGAGTTCGATGCCATTACGCCTGTAGCGACAGAGAAGAGGCCGACACCCGTGTTGCCCTGGTTGAACACTTCTTCCTTCCCTTTATTGCGTGCTCACGAGCAGCCCCGCCTTACGCCCGCTTCTTCGCGCGTCTTGTGCGCGGCATGGCGTTTCCCGCCATCGTTTTGCCGTGGCAGATTCAACATCCTCCCGGGGCTGCGGCGTGGTCGCTTGCTTCCAATAGATACAGCCGCTGAGCCGTGCGCCGGACTTGATGGCCGTTTGGGTAGGCGAGCTTGAAGTATCTCGCTATGCCGTCCTTGCCTGGATACGCCTTGACCACTCTAGTGACTTTTACTGCAGTACCGGCACACTGTCATTCTGGAGAATCAACGTCGCCAACGTGTAGTCGGAACAAAGATGAATGGCACTGATGAGCGGAGCGCAGGCGAAGGAAATATTCTTTCTTCCTGCTTTTCCACAACCGTTGCAGAAGCTCGTGGTCACACTTCACAAGCCTTCGCAGGTCATGAGCAGTGTAACTATGCAAATAGCCGGTAGTTCTCGCTGGTAGCCGCAAGAAGTGCTTGCCGGTTAGGAGGTACCAGGGTGTCCGCGCCCGTGCATCCTTGGTGTCCTCGCAGAGTTGCGTTAGAGGGCGGTAATGTACTGTCACGCCTCTATGGTCTTCATATGTCAGTGACGGGTAACGTGAAAAGTGATGGTCAGAAAGAACAGGAAGTTCCGGTGCCCACTTCCACATGTCCTCGACGTCAGGAGGAAGAGGCTCGTCCCAGTAGATGACCTGCCTCAATTGCCCTCTGCGCTTTCCCTCCTCTGATGTTGTTGCTAGGCAGTCACGCATCACGTCTACTGGCATGCCGCAGAGAGGACATACGGTTTGTCTAGGTCTTGAAGTAGCGCCTGGCGATGATGACTGCGCTGTCACTGTTATGGTGGACGGTAGATGAGGCGATGTTGAGGTGCCCGTTGCCTTGCGGTTTGCTGACGCTTTTCCTGAAGTAGTTTCCTCACCTGACATTCGTCTCTGCCGTTGACTTTGCACTTTAATAAACTTTAGGATTGCCTTTACTTGCTCTTCGTTTGATTGCCCCGCAGAGTCTGCGACGTCTGTGTCGGTGTTCGTGCGCTTACGGTACAAGATTGCCTGGTCCTCTGAAAATGAGCGCATCGGCAATCGATGCGAAACAACCGCGTACTCTGCAGACGGCATGCAAAGGCTCTCCAAACAGCCATTCCTGAACTGTGTTTTCTGGTAGAGGTTGCGCAGCTTAGATACTTGTGACGGTGACTGGACCGATTCAATGGCAAGCAAGCTGTCTGTGTGGTCGTCGATGAGGAGGTCTTTTCGGCCATATCGTTCGATGAGCACCTTGACGGCGATATTGTTGTTGGCTTCATTCAGCTGTATCCCTTCGATGGGTCGCTTCGCAGTGTCGGCCAAGTAAGTCTTCAAGTACTCGAACTTCTCGATACCGGTGAGATCGGGGTGCGTGTTAATGGTCGCCTCGTAGTGCTCCCGGAACCCCGGCCACTCACTGCTCTCGGCGCTGAAGACGGGTACTTGAAGGTTCGGCGGGGCGTCTTGTAGGCCTGGTGCTCGCGGCCTACGCTGATCGTTGAGGTTTTGACTGGTCACGTCCGAGTGGGCTGCTCCCATGGAATTGCTGGATCCATCTCTTGTCCACGCGTGCCTCGACTGGTTGACTTCGATGACGGTAGGACCAACCGATGCACGTGCGCCAAGCGCGGATCGAAGCCTGCTGACGGCTTTCACGATCTTCTCGTGGTACTCAATCGCGCCCGTAATTTCCTCGTCAAACTCCTCACCGTCAAGGGCGTAGGCGATCTGCCTGTCCAGTTCAGCGAGAGCGGAGTCCTTGTCGCGAAGCTCGTCGATGAGTTCCTGCAAGTCGGCGGAAGACGGTAGTGTGCCTTGCAGGAGGATCTCGCTGGCCTCGGACAGGAGTCGGGTAGTGGCACCGCGAAGGACACCTCGATGTCTGCGTAACTTGTTCATCCTCGGTACGGCATCGCTGCACGGGATGTCGGCCTTCTCCCGGGTTTTCGGCACCAATAATGTAGCGACAGAGAAGAGGCCGACACCCGTGTTGCTTGTTCTTGTTCTTGTTTGCCTTCAACTATGGCTCACACCCACTGCGAGGGATTGGCCAAGAAGTGAGTGGTTTTATAACATGTTAGAATACTTTAGAAAGGAGGTTACAGAATAGAAACTTTACAAGTTTGATAGAAAATTTTGGCGCTCGATCAAATATGAATATATATAGTAATAATGAAATAAAAAAAATCAATGGCCGAATCTTTAAAAATATATCCATGTCTCGACACACAAGGATAATAATATAGATTATCTAGTTAACCGATTGGTTTCATTGAGGTAATCCCGCACAGCCACGCAAACCTTCGCATTGGAGAACCCAGAAATAGAGGCTCCAAAAGACAAAATCACAGGCACAGATAAATTCAATCCTATAGCACGTAAAGGTGTTTCCAAAAGGATTTTTCGTGCTGTAGTATATCGCCTGCAGGTCAGAAAGAAATGATCAATAGTTTCTAGCTCACCACAGAAAGCGCACAGTGGAGAAGGTGCCTGAGCAGACCTGTGTTGATAGAAATTTAGTTTCGGTACACGACAGCGCAGTCTCGTAATTGACACTTCCAGTTTACGGGTTTGACAAAATGACCGCCGCCAAGGATATAATAAGTGCCGATATTCTGTGGAACTTGTCAGTGCTATGTCTGCAAAGGCTTCCATAATGCTACGCCTGCGAAATCGCGCAGCCGTCACATAAGCTGATGTTGGAAAATAAGGTAAAATCGGTCCACTGATCGATGACTTCGCTAAAGAATCGGCAATTTCATTTAGGAACAACCCTTTGTGTCCAGGAACCCAAACTAAGCGAACTTTTCTCAAATGCGCGGGTACCAGTGCACGAAACGCCTTTATTACGTAGGATTCAGCCCCAGCAGAAAGTGCAGCACAGAGAGATAAAGAATCTGTAATTATAACAGCAGATTTAATTGCCGAGTTTAACTTGCGCAATGCGAGCACAACTGCCAGAAATTCAGCCACAAAAACGGGTATGAAATCGGGTAGTCGAAGGGAATACGACCAATCCAAATTCGGGCTAAATATACCGACACCTGACTTTTCGTCACACTGTGATGCATCTGTAGCAATAATAACGCTAGTTCTAATGCTCTGCAGGTGTTCTTGTAGTAAACCGTCTAAAGTATGATGGGGGAGTAATTTTGCATTATTAGGAAAAATATCATCAAATTGAATATCAATAGGGTCCGAATTATCACGAGTCGGGGTTATATCGCAGATACGTACATTCAAAGGGTCAAGTAAACGTTGTACAAATATAATCTGTGGTGTGTGAAACCGCGGCCATCTAGCCCCAAAAAATAATTCCGGATTGGAAATAAAAGCTGTTTCTGATTGTCGTAGTGGTGACTCGTAAATTCTTAAGAATGTCTGAACAGTCAGAAGGCGAAAGCGGCATGGAAGGGAAGGAACCCTCGATTCTAAATACAAAACATGGTTAGAAACCGTTTTAGGGAGGCCGAGGCATAAGCGCAGCGCCTCTCTTTCCAAAAGAATTAGCGGCCGTATCTTGTAAGCTGGAGCACCAGAGAATAGTACGCAACCAAATTCCAAAATAGGGCGAACGTACATGCGATAAATCATTATTAGTGTGTCTCTTCTCATACCTGTGCGGTAGTTGCTAAGCCTACGCAACATGCCAACAGCACGCGCACCTTTTCCAGCAGTATATTCGATGTGGGGTCGCCAGTTAAGGAATGGATCATAAATTACCCCAAGGTACTTAATAGACTCCACCTGTGGTATGTCCTCATAATGATAACTCAGTGAGATGTGCACAGGGAATTGCAGTGGAAAAACAAGAAAGGCACATTTACTCGTATTAAGCAGAAAGTGATTGTGATCGAGCCAGTTCTCCAGGGTATTAAGGTAATTCTGCATCCGTTCATATAATGTCTGGATATTATCTGCCATTGCCCTGGTTGAACACTTCTTCCTTCCCTTTATTGCGTGCTCACGAGCAGCCCCGCCTTACGCCCGCTTCTTCGCGCGTCTTGTGCGCGGCATGGCGTTTCCCGCCATCGTTTTGCCGTGGCAGATTCAACAACGCCTATAAAATTAAGCTTTCGACGAATATGCGCAAAAGCACAACGCGAAGCATGTTGCCGAGTGGGTAAGAATGGCCGTGTAAAGCACAAAACAAACTTCCCTAGAAATGTGCACAACTACGGACTACCACAATGCTACCACCGTCCACGTAGCGCACGAAAATAGATCAAATATGAATCGCAAAGAACACCGACACACGTTCACGAGTGCCCTAGACATCGCAGTGACCACGCAAGTTCAGGCGAACCACAGTACCGTTTCCAAACGCACTGATGCGAACACAATCCAACTATTCACGTTCAAAAAGCACACTGGCAAACGACAAGCACAATCACAGCGTCCGCGCCCACCACACAAACACCGCGCCGATCACAAACACGCAAGAAAACATGCCCAAGCGCCCACTTTCAACGAAAAGCCCCAATCTTTCACAGATCGAATCCAAGTTGGGTGAAAATAGCGTTTCGTTATTTTGACCCGGGCCAGAATAACGAAGCGCTATTTTCACGAGGGTCGCAGTAGGGCGGCCGAGAGCTTTCAGACAAGTGTCAGGCCCGTAGCCAGGAATTTTTTCCGGGGGGGGGGGGGGGGGCACTTGCTGAAAGCCTTGATTATTTGAGAAAAACGCCTATTTTCATTATTTATTTTCGGTAAAACACTATGTATCATAAAAAACGCCAGGCCTGCGCTGAAACAGCAGCACAGTCACAGTGAAAGCTGGAAGACCGGCGTTTCTAGAGCGCGTTCTAAGCTGCCTTGGGGCTACTAATACAAGTTCACTTGAAAGGTACCCACTACGCCATAAATCACAATTTTTGTGAACTTGGGAAGCACCTACTAGGCCATTATTCGTCATTCTGCGGGGAAGCGGGGCACCAGCTACACGTCTGTAGGGCATTATGTGCCCTTTGTTGACGCGACGACTGATGACGATGAAGAATTATGGCTCAGCCCTTTGTAATGGGTTGGAAGCTTTAAACGGCCCACCAGTTATGCAATTTGCATTGGGTGACGCCGATCGCTATTTCCCTCTCCTGTCATGCTGTATAACATACGTTGACGTGGGAGAGAGACGGTGGGGGGGGGGGGGGCGATGAACTTTACTGAGACCCCGAGGAAATGGATCATGCGCTTATGGGCTTCCTTGGCAACCAATACAAGTGCACTTGCGAGGAACCCACTACGCTATAAATCATTCTAATTTTTTAGAAGTAGGGCAGCAGGCACTGTGCCATTTTTTGTCATTCTACGGAGAGCCGTCGTACCTGTTAAATGCATGTAAGACATTTAATAAAGTTCCACCATCCATCCATTATGCGCACTTTGTTGATGCTGTGCCTGATGACGATGAAGAATTATGGCAGAGCCCTTTGTAATGGGCTGGAAGCATTCAACAACCTACTCGTTGCGCAATTCGCATTGTGTGATGCCTTATGACAGAATTCGCGTTGTGCGACGTTTGGTGCTTATTTTACTCTTCTATCACGCTATACTGCGTATGCTAATGTGGTTCCTTCCCGACATGAAGCCTGTATAGGACCTTTTTGCAAGGCAGTTTAAAGTACCGGCATGGCTCAGAGGTTGAATACTGGGCTCCCACGCAGAGGGCCCAGGTTCGAACCTCGTTCCATCCTGGAATTTTTTTCTTGTTTCGTTTTTAGGGGCGAAGCTCCTTAAAGCGCACCCGTTCGTCCCTCGTAGTGCGTAACCAGTCGTAACGCTAGTACCAGATCTTGACCTCCAAGGTGGTGCCGGTGGGAGATTTCTCCTGTGCGTTGTTGAACAATAAAGAATTCGCAGCTTGCGCGTTAACTAAAAGCCGAATTCTTCTATCTCTCATTCCCCATTAGCAGCCATTGGCATGTTCCAGTAGGAAACGTTAGGAGAAGTAGAAGTGTAATTGTGTTAGCTAAAAGCCGACTTCTTCTGTCTCTCATTCCCATTAGCAGCCATTGTTTACCTCCAAGGTAGTGCCTGGTGAGATTTCTCCTGTGCGTGATTAAACAATAAAAATTTTGTTCAAAACGCCGTTGATTGATGAAATAAACCAACGAAAGACGCCAGATGTTTTTTAAAAGCAAAACGAAAGAACGCCAGATGTTTCTAAAGCAAAACGAAAAGACGCCAGCTGCTTAACGAAAGACGCCAGATGTTTTATAAAGCAATGGTTTTCTAAACAATGAAAATTCACAGCGTACATGTAAAATTAAAGTGAGCTGCAAGTCGTCATAACTCTCATCGAGCCTTTAGTATAAACGCGCCCGATCTCACGTCGGTGATGATGTACTGGGCAGAATTCACGGAAGATTCACGGTTTACCGATGTACCTCCGCAGCTTCGCCCACTCATCATCATTCCCTCCGTGGATATGCTGTGATTTTTTTTTCTTATTTCGAGCGATAGTGGTTACGGACACCGGCGGCGGCGGTGGCGGCGGCGGCGGCGGCGGTTTAGTTTGGTTTGCTTTGCTTTGCTTTATTCAAGGCAAAATTGAACAAGATTGCCTTGGGGGACACGACTGAAGGCTAAGTAAATGCCTGACTTGGTCATGCCACCCTGGCAGCAAAACAGAAACATACCGTAAGCATAGTACATTTGATAGTCAAGCAATTCATACAGGGTGCTCAAAATCTCATCCTCAAACATGGTGCTCAAAATCTTGCATGTGTCCGCTGGGGCGGACACATGCAAGATGTGTCCGCCCCAGCCTGAACAAAAAAGGAGTGAGGACCCCCCCCCCTCCGCCTCCATGATTTACGCCACTGGTTTGTTGGAATGCAACAGCGGGGACTAACCGTTAGACTGCTGGGGTCTAACTGCGTGGGTACTAGCTGTTAAGCCACGTGTGGTTAGTCCTTAATACCGCCGACTTTTTACCACGTCAAGCTAATTGCGATTCTATGTTACTGAGACACTCATGTCAGGCGCCTGGTAGTAATATTTGTAGGCAAGTTCGAAAATAATTTCAGATAAGCAAAAGAGCGCAAGACCGAAGTCAAGATCAAACCAAGCGGTACGCAGAGGCGTGCGCAGGCTTCCCCATTAGGGGCAGCAACGTTTCCAATGTTTCACCGCCCCCCCCCCCCCCCCTGCCGTTCGTCGAGTCAAAAGGACAACATGCTTAGCAATGGACGAAAAATGAAAATGAATCGTAGACGTGCTTCTAACAATGGTTGCCTTTGGTTCCTGGACTTCCTGAAGCAAATGTAAGTAAGCAGTTCTCAGTATGCAATGTCACGGGCCTTTCGACCGTCATTATCGTCAAAAACCTGGTGGCCATAACTGGGTAAATGTATGAGACAGACCTTGCCCCCCCCCCCCTCTACTAGGCGATTAGGGAGGCGGCCACCCGACTGACCCCCTCGTACGCACGGCCATGGCGGTATACAGACGTCGCGTGGCGTTCAAGCAAGAAGCCCTGCAAAGCATGCCAGTATGGCCAGTGCAGAGAACGGAAACGGCGAAGGCGAAGAGCTATCAGATGCAGTCGATTTGTGGTCGCTCCTTCTTCTGTTTATACTAGCAGGCCACAGGAAAGTTAAGTTTCACGCGACCTTCGTGACGGAGGCACCACCCTAAACATCGCGGCCACAGTGACGTCAGGACATTAATCACGCATGCATCACCTTGTGCTTGACGGTGGTAGTTTTCCTGCGCTCGTGCGCGTGCGTGTGTGTCCTTTTTTTCCTTCATTGGCATTTTGTCTCGGTTGCTTGGCGTTGAAAACTCTTGCTGGTTGGTATTCGAAAGCCTGAGATGAATCATCAAACGCGATAATTGACCTGCGTCTCGCGCCCGCGTCCCACGTCGGCGGCGTCAACACGAGTGACGCAAAAAAAATCGTCAGGTGATGACGCCACCACATGAAGTCATCATGACGCGGCAGATTTCCAAAATATGTGACGTCCTTATGTCGTCGCTGTGATGCCTCATAACGTGACGTCACGTGGCGACGCCGTCATAGGACATGATTGCTCGGTCAATGTTGGGCCGATCATTGAAGCAGTGCAGAACAAGATCAGGCTCAGAAAGCTTGCAATGTCTCCGATCCTGGAGGCGTCGCAAAATCACGTAAGTTGCAGAAAGTTTTCGGAAGAAGGCGCGGGATCGCCTTAAAAGAAAAAGAAGACGATGGCTTTCGCCTTCCAGTCGAATGGGCCGGATGCGTAAGGGACCCTGTGAGTTCTTTCAAATATATTCTGAGCGCAATAACTTTCCGTCATTCGAGAGAGCGCTCGACCGTGTCTGTTACCGTTTCTCGTCTGAAAGTTATTGCGCTTAGAACTGTTGGGTATAGCTGCACATTCAGGGGACGCGTCACAGACCTCGCTGCGCTGCAGAGAGTGCCGCGAGTAATTTTCACCGCTTTGCTGGCAGAAGTTGAGTCGGCACCACACACCGTGATCGGCATGCAACTCGGCGGCAATTGTCGAAAGACACCGGTATTGTGAGCGAACGCGGTCACAGTCTCGTCCCGTGGCAAAAACATTCACCCAGACGCCGTCACACCTACATGTCCTCGTGCTATGAAGCCTTTGACAGTGGTTGTGTCGGCCGTACATCTGTCCATTGTGACCAAATCATTGGCGCAACCTTCTGGCGGTAAGTTATGAGCACGTTTTGATTCTTTCTTTAGCATTTAATCCATACAGTACCAAGAGTTAGGTTTCTAATTGGATGCTGAACCTAAAAACTCACTCGCCTTAGTACCCTGTCTGCCACGGTGTATCAGTGGTTACGGTGCTCGGCTGCTGACCCGGAGGCCGCGGGTTCGATCCCGGATGCGGCGGTCTCATTTCGATGGAAGCTAAATGCTAGAAGCCCGCGTACTGTGCGCTGTCAGTGCACGTCAAAGAGCAACAGATGGTCGAAATTTCGGGAGCCCTCCACTACGGCGTGCATCATAATCAAATCGCGGTCTCGGCACGTGAAACCCCAGAAATTATTATTATTCATTTTCATTGCAAAGATTTCTCTCTCTCTCTCTCTCTCTCTCTCTCTCTCGCATCCATCGATATTTCGGGCTCACGGACCGCCGACGAGGCCGACCACACGGGCTTTTCCGCGATACACGCCATCGCGTTAAAATGTTATTTCTGTGTATACTCCACAAACCCGCATGCAGTGCATCCGCGCCTTCTTTGCATCCATCGTGTCAGTGGCGCAGCCAGAATTTTTTTTTTTTTAGGGAAGGTTTCAACCACGCTTTCCGCTCATGCGTGCGTTTGTATGTGTACTTGCATATGCAAAATTTAAAAATTGGGGAGGGGGGGGTTGAACGCACCCAACCCTTCACTCCTGGCTACGCTAGTGCATGGTATACGCCTCCATAAAACTAGCGAACACGCACAAAGACTACACAGAAAGACACAGGACAACCGCTAGACTTCAACTGATTTTTAATCGGCATGAAGGACAGATACGAGTATGTAGTTTTCATTGCGCACACGCAGGTGCCACGTCACAGGCAAAGTTTCGCAAAAGAATGTTATCGCCGCCTATCTGTACCGTCCGTTCGCACGTGGTAGTTGTTTAAATGGATAGTCCAATTCTTTTTTTGACAACGCAATTACAGGAGTGCTGACTCATACATCGAGCGCCCTGTGAATTCTACTATCTCCCTCTCTCGTTGTTGCCCTCCCATGCGCATCACAGAAGGAGCGTCGTATGCCGGGATACAACCTTCGCACTTTTTGCAGTTCATCGTCAACAAACCACCCCCTGCTAGTGATCTAACAGCGGTACGATGCTCCCTGAGCCGCTCGTTGACGCGTCTGCCCTGTATACACATTGCCGCAGGCAAGTGGAACGGAGTACACGACTCCTGTTGTTCAAGCTGTAAACTTGGATTGCTTTTTTTTAGAACACCGCAGCTTCTCAGGTTCCGTCACTGTGGGGCATAGCCGCGCCAGCTTGTTAAAAGCCATGAACGAGACTCTGAGACCTCATTTATGTGCCACTTTCTTAACGCTGTGAAGGTACGGCACTGCAACCCGTAGCTTGCGTTTGTCAACCTCCACCTTGGCTTCTTTCCCTATGAAGCGACCATTGAACTCTCTTAAAGGAGCCCCGACACGAATTTTAAATATTTTCGGATTATTGCTCATAATAAAATCACTGGTGTCGAGAACCCTAAAGAGAGCATCGTGGTGCCTCGGAATGCGTGGAATATATTTTTAACACCTATACCTTATAAAAGCACTTTCGCTTTCGAAATCGAGGGGGCGGGTTCGCAGTGACGTGCATACGACGTCACGGGGAGGCAGCAACTCGTGACGTAATATACTCGGCGACAACTTTTCTTGACAGCACTGTGGAAGCTACAGAACTGAAGCGCAGGCCTGCTACCGCGCCAAAAAATAGTACTTAAAATTACTGATAATTTTCTCATTTGCTTTGCTGAAATAAATGCTGCTCTATTTATTATGAGAGTCGAATAGTTGCGGGAACTCGTAGGTAAAATAAAGTTATTTTTCACTTTGCAAGAATGCCTTCCCTTCCTTTCCATTTCTCAGACAGCACCACCTTTTCAGTACGCCCATTTTCCAAAGGAAACATGTCGTCCGTGACGTAGTGGGTCAGTGTGCGGCCGCAAACGCGTTGTTTAGTTCTTCAAGATAAATATGCCCGTACTATGACGCTATAATCTACACTGAACAATCGAAGTGTTTCTTCCATTCCCATTTTTCGTGCATATACTTTTCTAAACGAGTTAGCAATGCGAGCGAGCAAAAGCGAAATCAGCCGCAAGCTGCCGTACTATTTCCGGAGCAACACGAATAGTGTGGAAGCCCCGCCTTCATAGCCTTCGCTCCACTGTTAAGATAAGTTGTCGCCCAGTATAGCAGCAGCTCTGTCAGTCGCACGCGGTGCACGTAAGCAACGATGAATGACTTGTCGTCCAGCGACTACGGCAGCGATTTTAGGCTGCCTGCGGGACGCAGAGTTGGCAAACCTAGTGAACTGTGTTGACTCGTCGTGATAGTGTCCATTGCAGTGGGGTTGGTTTGCAGATGCTAGGTGACGAAAACTTTGAAATCCACGTAAAATATTGTATGCGTTTTGTCTGGCTCCGGTGTGTGCAGAGCGTTAACACTGCATACCAAAGAAACTGAAAGTCCCCCTTTTGCGACGCCTTATGAAGACGTGCAAGCTGTCCTCGCAAGCTAGCCTGAATATTGTGTCTGACCATGAAGCCCAGAAAGCTCTCGCAGTGTACGGCAGTCAAGGTGGCCTGTTTCGAGGGGTGTAGGGGAGGTCGACTAACTCGTGCGAAGGCGTGACATGAAGTTGTTCATCATCCTTTCATGATCTTACCCCTTTCCCACGTCATGTCCAACGGCGGCCAAAAGCCGTCCATTTCCATATTGCTTTTTTAGCGCAAAAAACGACACCACAAGAGAGAAGGCGGAACAAGCGCTGTGTTCCGTCTTCTTTCTTGTGGTGTCGCTAAAAAAAGCAATATGGATTCTCACCAACTAGCCCGCCAACGCATTCTGTTGAACTATAAGTCGTCCATTTCTTTCAATAAAGGTCATTCAATCATTCATTCTCTTCCCTATGGTAACGTCGACACCAATAACGTCGACAAGAATGGAATTAACCTCCCAGAGTTACTCTACTGTTGAGGACGCATGTTTGTGTTAATGTTTGCATATGCTCTGTAATTGCGAATAATTTGGGTGTCTTTGTTCTTTTTTATGCAAGAAAATATATCGTGTACAATGAGCTATTGCTATTTGTGTTATGTAGTAATCCATGTACCCACCCCCCTCCCCTACGCAGTCCTTTGTGGCGATGTAGGTGAAGCGTACATAAATAAATAAATAAATAAATAAATAAATAAATAAATAAATAAATAAATAAATAAATAAATAAATAAATAAATAAATAAATATTGCATTTTGTGAATTCGACCCCATCACGCTACTTCCATTATTTTAGAGCAGTGTTTGCTCAGCTGTCAGAAATATCAGCTCATGTGAATAAATAATTTTGAATGCATCTTAGCGCAACGACGAACGGCACACGGCCGGAAACAACGAATCGATACGCTTACTGACAACTGATACATTTATCGAAAGGGCACGTAAACATAAGTGCATCGAAATAACTGGTGGAGGGGTAGGGTATACACATCGTATCATATGATGACGCATGCATATCACAGCAAGTGTGGAAAATGTCCAAGATCATTGTCGAAGGTACATGTGATTTTCAAAGAAAAAAAGCATAGAGCTAGACCAAAAGGGTGGCTTAACGACACGTGCAAAACTATATAAAACACCTGCAAGCACAAATCCTTCATTTCTAGTCGGCGACTTCAACGTAAACATTATGGACCTTAAGACCTAGTTTCGTCGTCGATTCTCACTGTCGGCTGTCACGGTAATTGAAAACCGTTGCTATAGTCGAATCATATATGTGTGAATGTGAATAAAAAAAGCCGGCAGATCCCGCGCATTGTGGGAATCGATGTAATGCGAAGCAGCCAGCAAAGAGCTGCATACATCGTCTTGTATGTCATTGAGAAAAATGCGTGTAATGGTTTTCTTGTTAACTCCTATTATTTATGTTCGTCACACAGTAACGTCGCGCAATACCAACTTCGGGGTCGATCAAGCTAGAGAAACGGCCGCCAGCGCCCCATGAGCGTGGCACGTGAGTCATGCTGTACATGACATGCGTGTCATGATTTTCATGTTAGCTCGTGTTATTTATGTTCGTTACACCGTCACGTCACAAGATACCAATTTTGGTGTATATAAATCTAGCGAAACCGCCGCCAGTGCCCCATGAGCGTGGCACGTAAGTCATGCTGTACATTACATACATGTCATGACTTTCATGTTAACTCGTGTTTTTATGTTCGTCACACAGTCACGTCGCAAGATACCAATTTTGGTGTATATCAAACTAGCGAAACGGCCGCCAGCGCCCCATGAGCGTGGCACGTAAGTCATGCTGTACGTGACATGCGTGTCATGATTTTCATGTTAACTCGTGTTTTTCTGTTCGCCACACAGTCACGTCGCGCAATACCAATTTCGGGGTAGAGCAAGCTAGCGAAATGGCCGCCAGCGCTCCATGAGCGTGGCACGTAAGTCATGCTGTACATGACATGCGTGTCATGATTTTCATGTTAACTCGTGTTATTTATGTTCGTTACACAGTCACGTCACAAGATACCAATTTCGGTGTATATAAATCTAGCGAAACCGCCGCCAGCGCCCCATGAGC
Organism: Rhipicephalus sanguineus; assembly: GCF_013339695.2. Classification (NCBI taxonomy): domain Eukaryota; kingdom Metazoa; phylum Arthropoda; class Arachnida; order Ixodida; family Ixodidae; genus Rhipicephalus; species Rhipicephalus sanguineus. The sequence goes on along the minus strand of NC_051185.1, from coordinate 84,269,821 downwards.
GTGGCACGTAAGTCATGCTGTACATGACATGCGTGTCATGATTTTCATGTTAACTCGTGTTATTTATGTTCGTTACACAGTCACGTCACAAGATACCAATTTCGGTGTATATAAATCTAGCGAAACCGCCGCCAGCGCCCCATGAGCGTGGCACGTAAGTCATGCTGTACATGACATGCGTGTCATGATTTTCATGTTAACTCGTGATATTTGTGTTCGTTACAAAGTCACGTCACGCAATACCAATTTCGGGGTAGGTCAAGCTAGCGAAACCGCCGCCAGCGCCCCATGAGCGTGGCACGTAAGTCATGTTGTACATGACATGCGTGTCATGATTTTCATGTTAACTCGTGTTATTTATGTTCGTTACACAGTCACGTCACAAGATACCAATTTTTGTGTATATAAATCTAGCGATACCGCCGCCAGCACCCCATGAGCGTGGCACGTAAGCCATGCTGTACATGACATGCGTGTCATGATTGTCATGTTAACTCGTGTTTTTATGTTCGTCACACAGTCACGTCGCGCAATACCAATTTCGGGGTAGATCAAGCCAGCGAAAGTGCCGCCAGCGCTCCATGAGCGTGGCACGTAAGTCATGCTGTATATGACATGCGTGTCATGATTTTCATGTTGACTCGAGTTTTTATGTTCGTCATACAGCCACGTCGCGGAATACCAATTTCGGGGTAGATCAAGCTAGCGAAACTGCCGCCAGCGCTCCATGAGCGGGGCACGGAAGTCATGCTGTACATGACATGCGTGTCATGATTTTCATGTTAACTCGAGTTTTTATGTTCGTCACACAGTCACGTCGCGCAATACCAATTTCGGGGTAGATCAAGCTAGCGAAAGTGCCGCCAGCGCTCCATGAGCGTGGCACGTAAGTCATGCTGTATATGACATGCGTGTCATGATTTTCATGTTAACTCGAGCTTTTATGTTCGTCATACAGTCACGTCGCGCAATACCAATTTCGGGGTAGATCAAGCTAGCGAAGCTGCCGCCAGCGCCCCATGAGCGTGCCACGTAAGTCATGCTGTACATGACATGCGTGTCACGATTTTCATGTTATCTCGTGCTATTTATGTTCGTTACACGTTCACGTCGCAGGATACCAATTTTGGTGTATATAAAGCTAGCGAAACGGCCGCCAGCGCACCATGAGCGTGGCACGTAAGTCATGCTGTGCATGACATGCATGTCATGATTTTCATGTTAACTCGTGTTATTTATGTTCGTCACACAGTCACGTCGCAAGATACCAATTTTGGTGTATATCAAACTAGCGAAACGGCTGCCAGCGCACCATGAGCGTAGCATGTAAATCATGCTGTACATGACATGCGTGTCATGATTTTCATGTTATGACTTGTCATTTATGTTCGTCATACAGTCATGTTACGCCATACCAATTTTGGTGCACATTCGATGAACCAAGCGACCAGGAGAGCACAAAGTCGTAGGCGGCTAGATAGATAGATAGATAGATAGATAGATAGATAGATAGATAGATAGATAGATAGATAGATAGATAGATAGATAGATAGATAGATAGATAGATAGATAGATAGATAGATAGATAGATAGATAGATAGATAGATAGATAGATAGATAGATCTTTTAAATGCGTCGCATTTAAAAGATTTACAATAGACAAACATCAATCATAATTGCGACAGAACAATATAAAACACCCACAAGCACAAACCCCTTGTACTAGTCGGCGACTTGAACGTAGACATTATGGATCTTAGGACCTAGGCTTGTCGTCGACTCTTTATGTCACTTCATGTCACTTTATGTCACTCAATTTACATTACATGGGACAACGCTCGGATAACGTACGGTTGCTCAACCATACGATACCCAGAGCTTCGCCCACTCTTCATGATTCACTTCGTGGAGATGCGTAGATATTTTTATTAATTTAGAATACTGTAAGACCATGCGGGCTGTTACAGAGTGAGATTTGCATACACAAAGAAGTGAAATCAGTCACTGCATGTGAAAGACAAAATAAAAAATCACAGGAGCACAAATAAAAATACACTTACAGCTCATGAAAAACACAACTCCAGCTTTTGTTCAATGGAAGCCAAGCTTTCAATGATAGTAATATCTGGAGTTTGACGTTCTAAAACTATTATATGATTATGATGGATTCCGTAGTCGGCCAAGCTATCAACTCCACTTAAAGGAGCACTGACGTCAAATTTGCGCATGTCAAGATTTTCGCATCCACGAGTAGTTATCGACCCCCTAGTAGCGATTAGCGACCCAAAATCCCATTGAGGGACGAATAACTGTCTGTTTTATTCATTTAGATCACCGGTATCGAGCACAATTCAAAACGACCGGCAAGCCCGCCATTCTTTAGCGCCGGCAGCGCCACCTACAGACCACGCCCTAGCTGACCAATTGTCGACAGAAATGAGTGATGTGGGGCTAGGCTGCCCAGCTAACATTTCGTCTGCTAGGCGCACACGTTCAGTCATGCCTTGTCCCCAGCATCGCCGTCGTCGCCATCAAAAGTGTCGACTAGTGTTGAAGACGGAATTCTGGAGCCTCGAATCGTCGCGATTCGCGACGTCGCGAATCATTTTCGCTTCGACGTATTGCAAAACAGCGATTCAAAAATGGACGCCGTTCCAACCAGCAACGAGGAGGTGCCCGGGGACCACGCTTGCGCCATGCTCGCTGGTGTGTTTCAATTAGCTATATTAGAGAATTTTAGCTTGTACGGCGTTCCGGTATAATCAAAGGGGTCTATGGAATATCGGTATAGTGAATGCACACCAACGGAGCAAATAGAATACGTTAGGTTTCTACAATAGCAATTCTGTGCTTGCAAAGCTTTTTGAGCTTTCGTGCGCTCTTTGTCCTCGAAATAAAATAACTTGCATGTGACGGACGCCATTCGAACTTGGTCAAAAGTACTCATGCATACCGAACAATCGAATGAAGGACACATCTCGAGCTTGAAATTTTATGTCAGTGCCTCTTTAACACTTCCGGACCAAGGTTTAATAAATGCAGCTATTGTACGAACAAGAAAAAAATATTTGTACACATCAACACATCAGATTTAGGGCAAAAAACATTGCAATTAATTGGAAGTCATGCCGGCCAACAAAGCTGGAATACAGCCTTCTCGAAATTTTCATGTCCCGTAAATGTTTTCTGCAGGATGTACAGCATACGATGCTTGTTCCACATGTTGTGAACTTTTTAGTGCGCTTAATCTTACATGCTGAACGCTTTGTGTGATTGCACGAACGAATAAAATGAAGCGTCATTTACGCAGAGGAAAACAACTTTAACCCTGTAGCTAGACCGACGTATTTTAATTCATGCAATGTTCCTTGTAAGTGCAGAACAACGTCAATCTGCACTATAAGAAAAAAAGAGTCCTTTGACTCTTTTTGGAGGGTTCTGGCTTGCCACGTATATGAGTCTCTTTGAAGAGGCACGTCAACTCTCTTGGGGGTTCATTATACTCTCTTCTGAGAGTCTTGTGACCCACAAGAAAGTTAACGTAGCTCTTTAAAGAGAGTCATATACGTGGCAAATCAGGACTCCCCGAAAGGAGTCACACATACTCTTTTTTTTCTTAGAGCGTGGTTCTTAAGACGATCCTCTCAGGTGGTCTGTTTTATTATTGACTCTTTCAGAGTGTTAACACAAACTGAATGTATAATAGTTTGTGGACAGCCACATCGTTGCAGCTTTAAAAAAATTGAATGTTGGACGAACTGGTGTTTTGACATTAAAATCATCATAAATAGCGCGACATAGCGGGACAACATAAAGGAAGAGCTGGATTGCGCTTGTGTTTTTTTTTGTTTCTGTTGCCCAGTTTCATTGCGCTATTTGGAACAAATTTACTATCCTTGCCGCATATTCATCTCTGATACGGAAGATTATAATCCCTCGAGTTTTGAGACCGTTTTTCACGGAAGGACCCTAACAATGTGTTGCAATTATTTTTAAGGAGTTTTCAATGACGGGAACCTCATGCATGGTTAATAAAAAGGCTTAATTGGTGTGCGTCGACAGTTCCAGCCATAGCAATTGAAAGAACAATGTTATGTGAAGAAAGAATTATCATTGGGCAGCCCAGGGGACAATTAGAGAAAAGTTTAAATCAATGTTTTAAACCAACCCCGACAGGGATGGAGGCTGCGCGCCGGGCAAGCCAAAAATAAATAAATAAAAATAAAAAAGAAACAAGAATGGGAGATTTTCGTCGCGATGCGAAAATAGACAAGTATAACGACTCCAGTATCAGCTCCCCTCGATATTTGTAGTTTGATAAAGCGCGCCGCTTATCGTGAGCTTCTTTTTTTTTTTTTCACGTCATATTGGCTGGCAAATCGCATGTCGGGCCATTCCTATAAAAAGCGGTTCCTGTAGCACTAAGAACATCAGTTGCCGTCCAGCGCCTGTGCATGTGCTTTTTCTTATGAGCCTCAGTGAAGGTGATCTTCGAGTTCACCGCTTCATCGAAGTCTGCAGCGTACTTCATCGTCCTCCCAACAAAGCCCAGGGAAAACTGCACGCCCACTGCTGAAGAAACCCAACTGACCGACTCAACAAAGAAGTCAGCGTGTCGTCGTTCTCAGCGTTCAGTGACTCTGTTCTGCATCGAGCGGGTTTGACGGCTCCTTCCTGATCGGGACGCCTACTCCCAAGTCTTGCGTGGCAGTCAACTACTCAGGTGTCGAAGGACAGCATCATTTCTTGAGTCCAGGACGTGCGAAAGCATTAGCTACAAACGGTGCCTACGTCACCTTCGGAAGGCCAACGCGGCACAGGTATACGCAGCTTGCAAAAGCCAGACCCCTTTGAGAGACGGAAGATGTCGCAAGGACGTCAGCCGAGTGAATGGCGCAGCCAAGCTGATCATGCGCCTCCGGGCCGAAATGCAGAACCAGCGTAGCCGGGTGATGTTTACGCATGGCGTTCAGTGCTCCTACGAGAGCACTTTGCCGAACGATTGAAGCAGCCGCGTCCACAACTGCCGCAGCTATTGAACAATCACCCGCACCAACGCCGCAGCAAAACCAAGGCCCGGAGCGGCCGCAGAAGAACTGAAGTCGACTCCGAAAGATCGAGTGCGTGCAGAGACATCGACTATCTTACGTGCGGCAGAGTGTTGCTACCCTTGTAAGGAATCGCTGTATCATTCGAGCCTCCTGTGAAGGCGAGGTTTCATTTTGTTTCTGTGATTCTTCGAGCCATTGCGTCATTCTGCATTCAGCCGAAATTGGACTGAACACGTCGACCCCGCATATATAGCACGACTTTCGTATGCCAACCATTTCATTTCATCGCGACATCAGAGAGGCATGTGTTGTGCCACCATACTGGACGCAGTCTTATAGCATATAAATCGTTCATTTGTGTCATTCTGTCTGTCACTACCAGTTAATGCAATATCTCACAGAGCAGTCAAATAGTTTGCAGATATGGATTTTGATCGCGTTTTTGTTTTTGCCTTCGTACAGGCCTTGCGCGTTCCTTAGATCTGACGCTTGTGGATCGCCACTAGAAAAAAATTAGCGCAGCTTGCACTAAGTCTCGCTAGGCTGGGTGACAACACAGCTGGTGAGCACCTTTCAGCTTGTTTTGTTAACCATATGTGCAGAATGCTTCGAATAACAGAGAGCTGAGCTAGTTGGTAAGTATTTATTCTAAAAAGACAGGGCGTGCAAACACGGACACAAGAAAGAAGTCGGGACACCAGTCGGCGTTTGTGGTGTCCTGACTTCTTTCTTGTGTCCGTCTTTGCACGTCCTGTCTTTTCAGAATGCTTCGGTGGTGATCGAGAGCGTGCCGGTTGATTATGATGATAATTTTCGCTCTACGACACACGGCAAAGCTCGATCATAACAGCTCAGCTGTAAAAAAAAAACAAAAAAAAAACATAAGCGATACTCGCAGAGCGTAACTACTGGAAATCTCCCATGAAGATAAACAGGTCACCTGAAATGTGGATATAATTAGATCATCTTCTGGGGCTATCTGAGTGGACAAAGTGTTCATCTGGTGACGTGCGACGGGGTCCCTAGAAGTTGCCCAGATATACAGGGTAATTGTTTTAGAACTGACCTATTTCATTGGGATCTAGTTTTGTTACAATTTATCCGATCTTAATTTATGTGGTTTGCGGCAAAAGATTCAGGAAGGATAAACATGTAATGGGCCATTTTGCTTTTTGATGCAAAACATCGAAAAAAGAATAAGAAATAACAAAAACAACGACATTGCGCGAAGTTTCATACAAGAGGGACGCCGTGTGCGCGCATATGCGCATGCGACGTGGCGCAGCGCGCGCGTAGGAGAATAGTGCTTCTTGTTCGCGTGAACGTAACGTGATGAGCCTGGCGCCGCCAACTTCGGCCGCCACTGGCTGACTCAAACGCTGCGCCATACTAGCCACCCCTCTTTGTAAAGCTTTTTGCAGTTTTCGTTATTTCATATTCTTAATTTTTCGGCGTTGAACATCAGAAACCGGGAATTAAGGGTCATTAAATTTCCGTCCTTCCTGACTGTTTGGCGCAAATAGTATTAAAATCGGATGCTTTCGAACAAAACTACAGCCCAATGAAATAGGACAGTTCTAAAAGAGTCACCCTGTATAAGATGCATAAGTCAGGGTTAAATGTTAGTCTGTTTCAAGTTTGAAGTTTCTTAAGAGAACCGCAGAATACAATGCATATATGAAGGTGCAACATTTTCAGAAGGAGGCCCAAAAGTGTTGGAATGCAACTGCGCGTACTAACCATTAGGCTTTGGAGGTGTAACTGCGTGGGTGCTAACTGTTAAGCCACGTGCGCTTAGTCCTAAAGACCAATTCCGCTGATTTTTTGGCACGAGGAAGTTGCGATTCTATGTTCCTGAGGCGCCCTAGTCAAGCGCCTCGTAGTAGAAATGCTCAGAAAGTTCGTAAATAGTTTCAGATGAGCGAAACGCGCCACACCTAAATCAAGATCCAACTGACGGTACATACTTCGCCTGACGTGTAGTGTATACAAGCGAAAATGCGCGCAGATGTCAGTCTGACCAGTGCAGAGAACGGCAACGGCGAAGACGAAGAGCAACTGATGCTGTCGATTTGTGGACGCTCCTTCATCGGTTAAGAGTAACAGGCCAGAGGACGAAAGATTTGACGAGACCGTCGCGAATGGAGCTTCTTGCCGTGCTGGTACCCAAACATGGCTGCCTACAGTGATGTCAGAACATAATATCATCACGCATGCATCACTTTGCACTTGAAGGTGGCGGTTTTTCAGCATCGTTTGCGCTTTATAAGACGAAAGCCTTATATGTCCCATCGAGAAAAGTCATTTAGAGATTTGGCTACACATTACGAGACGGCAGCGTCAACACGAATAAAACTTATAAAGGTCGGTCAAAAGTCGCGTAATACTTGAACCCATGTATCTGGGCCAACGGCGTACCGAAAGTCCTATGGCCTCAATGTGTCGTGACGTCATCATGACTCCACAGATCGTCGAAATTTGCGACGTCAAAATGACGTCATCATGATGTCATAACATGACGTCGTGCGATGACGACCTCACACGACGTCGCTTGGTCAAAGACGGGCCGACGACGGAGGCAGTGCAAAAGCGTATGTTAGGGGTGCAGAAAGGTTGCAATGCCTCAAATTCCGGAGGCAGTGCTAAACCACGTCAGGTGCAGAAGGCTCTAGGGGGGGGGGGGAGGAGGGGACACAATACAGTCGACTTAGAGGAAAAAAAAGTCACAGTTTCGCCGCAAGGGCGAAGCAATGAATGCGATAGCAAGAAACTAATGCTATACGAATTGAGGCTCGCCAATGGATACTCTCAGTTTGAACAGCGCTCCTGTTGCAAAGGCGGCCGAAGCAGCGAAGGAAACTAGCGTGCTTCAAGTGTCGAGCTGTGACACTTGATAGTTCGCGCTCACCTTCTGTTTGTTCGTTTAGCGGCGTGCCTTGAGCACGAGTGACTTTCGTACGCTCCGTAACATGAGCGCGGGCATCACGGTGAAAGCGTGAAACATCCCTCTTCCCCTCACCACGAGAAAACCGCGCGAGCAGACAGCTGAAGGGCAAGGTTCTCCCTGCGCAAATATAAGAAGCGAGCGAGCTCGCCGATGACTTTTAAATGCGCCCGTCGCGCTCGTAGCGCCATCTCGCTGGTAATGAAGAAACGCTTATAAGCGCCTGCCGTCTCTGAGTCCGTCCAGCGGTAAAGGGTGTGTATATAACTCTCGCCGTTAGCTACGTGGAGGATCTGCGTTTCGTGGCGTAGTGGGTAGCGCCACTCGCTGCGGAGCAAGAGGTCCCTGGTTCGATTCCGCGCTTCGGAAGCATTTTTCTGAATTTTTTTTTCTTTGGGGCTTTTATATATATATATATACATACTTATACATATACGGTGCATGACGGCGGCGACGGCGACGGCAGAATTCAGCCGAGACTGTCCATATAATTGCTGTCGCAATAAAAGAAGCAGAAAAAGAATATGGCTTACACCTTCGAGTCGTATAGTCTTAGGCGAATAAGGGACCGTCTGTCGCCCCGCCACGGTGGTCTAGTGGTTATGGCGCTCGGCTGCTGACCCGAAGGTCGCGGGATCGAATCCCGGCCGCGGCGGCTGCATTTTCGATGGAGGCGAAAATGTTTGAGGCCCGTGTGCTTAGATTTAGGTGCACGTAAAAGAACCCCAGGTGGTCGAAATTTCCGGAGCCCTCCACTACGGCGTCTCTCATAATCAGATCGTGGTTTCGGGACGTCAAACCCCAGATATTATTATTATAAGGGACCCTCTGTCGTCTTTCGTTCGTTGGTCTTTCGTCTGGTTTCTTTCAAGCTGGAAAAACTTCCTTCGTATCATAGAACCATGTCTTCGGAACTTTCAAACAGTTGAAATGGCGATGACATTAAACGTAATTCGCTATAGACCCGCCGCCTCCTGACAACAGACAGATTTAGTTGAGCGTCCGCAACAACGTACGGACGCAGCCTGCCATAGGAAATGGCTGGCAGGCTGCGTCCGCACGTTGTTGCGGACGCCCAACTAAATACGTCTAATGATGCTGAGGACGTCCGTGACCCAGCACCGCACACACCACTGTGAAGTGAGGACCCTAACCACTGGTTTTATTTCCCGCGAAGAGCGCTAGTGTCGACCCAAAGCAACACTCTGTGCGCTGCTCGTGGTTCGCTTGGCACAGAATGCAAGCTGTACCTCAGTGATATAAAATCATAATTATTTATTTATTTATTTAATTATTTAATTACCTATTTATTTGGTTTGAATACACAGAAAATACGAAGACACAGAGGAAATAGGAAGGGGATGGGCTGATAACCGCCACCTAAAGGGCCACAACGCCTGCCTGCTCATTTGGGAAAGGGGAAACATAGAGGCAAGAAAGGTAGGGGAAAGAAAGAGGAAAGGAAATAGGAAAATAATAGCTGAAAATAATAAAGCAAGCGCCGTTGCAACTGTCACGTTTGTGTGAGAGACCGCACATCAAAAACAGTGAGATGGTGACAGTTCATATCATCATGCGCTCTTATACCTATTCATTTAGCATTCTTCGAACGTCAGTATGTAAAGGCTTTGTGTTGAATAATTTAGAGATAGATTACCGCTTTGCGCGTATGAGTGCTAGTTCCTAGTTCATTGCGCAAGAACTTACAGCGCAAAAACAGTTGGGAAACGGACTGTAGAAGAGGACGCAAGTGTTGCACTCGACACTACATTTATTTTGAAACGGAAGGAAAACGTATCAACACGTGATTATGAACGAACAAATCCCTGCGCATGTGCGATAAAACTACCATGAGTCATGTCTTAGAGGCCAGATAACCGTATTCTTTATCTGAACGTGTGAGTGACATATGAGTGATGCATTTGTTGCTGAATCTTATACGTAAAATGCTTCAGCGATTTCCCTTATAAGCTGATCATGATGCTTGTATCTTACAATAGTTTTCTTAAGATCGGGCACACATTCAGGCGATCTACAATGGGCGGCCAAATGAAGACTTTCAGGGGCTATTTCTTCTCATTCGACAATAATATCTGGGAAGCCACGATATGGTTATGAGGCACGCCCACGTGTGCACGCCGTCGTGCAGGGCTCCGGATTTTTCGACAGTCTGGCGTTCTTTAAAGTTTCTTGGCATTTGCACACGTTTACTTCGATTTATGTGCACGTTGAAGAACCCCAGGCGGTTAAAATAAATCAGGAGGCCCCCCACTAAAGCATGCATCCTAATGATGCCGTAGTTTTGGCGTGTACAAGCCCATAAATTATTACGCCATGACGAAGAGCCACTCCTGGACCCTGTACAAGCGACTTGAGGCCGCTATTTATTCTTCTGCGGCACAGACAAATGAACTATAGAACTTGCCAGACTAATAAAAAATGGTGGTATACCTCGCTGCGAGCCTAGAAATTGAAATAATTTTTTTGTATTGCGTGACGCACGAGAGAACGCGAGTGAGTAAAAGAGAAATAAAAGAGAAAAGGCACTGAATTTGCCTAAATAAAGTGAGCGTGCTCAAATAGTTGAGTGCTCATATGGAGGGTACCTAAATGGTTGAGTACCCTCACTGCCCCTGTGCAAATTAATCCCTTCCAGCCTCAGGATGGTCGTAACTCTGACTGAAAGTGAAGAATGAATTATAAGAATTTATATTTATCATCGTAATTATGTATAATGAAAGGATGAATAGGAGATATTGGTGCAATTATGGCGGCTACTCCTTCTCACTTAGCAGACGATATATGCTATAAAAATTATTATAAGAAGAGCACGGAATGTTATATCGTCGAACACAATATGTGTGAATGCAGTACAATAGAACACCACGTGAGTCTCAAGTAGTCGAGCACAAGTTCAAATCGGTAAATAAGTTCACATTTAGACACCGAAACTAACATATTCTGTATGGTTTGACATACAAAGGAAAACATACTAAGACAAATAGTTACACATAACGTCAAACACACGATCACAGCATTATACATTCGCTTTCAAAATGAAGAGGAGGGCAACAGCTTCGTGTACGTTAATATTTCCATAAAATGTTTCGTTATTCGAGAAACGTCTCTAAGGCGACTGATCACCTAAAGTGGGGTGCCCCTTCTACCCCGGACCATCGCTTACTCGGTCCTGACCCGTGATTGCTTAATGTGCGGCGTTATGGCCAGGCACGATTTTTGATGCTATATAAAGGGGGCCGAGGACTCCTGATGCTGCTCCATGTGTATCCGCCAGGAGGAGCAACAGCGGCATCGTGAGGTACGTTGGTACACTATACTGAGCTGTTTAACCACAAGAACTTTCAGACGAGAGAGGGCTTGTCCGCGTCTGTTGCGGTGTCTCGTCTGATAGTAAGTGCGGCTATAGAATTGTTGAGTATAGCTCAGGCCTGCAGCCAGAATTTTTTCTGGGGGGGGGGGGTAGTTGCGGGGTGGGGAGGGGCACTTGCTGAAGGCCTTGGCTATAGCGCAAAATTTTTGTCAGCACAGGCCCAGAGCCCATATTTATCGAAACTTCAGCGGTTAAAATATTTTGCAACTGAAAATTTTATACAGTCTTAGCGCTGAACATGCTGTCAGAAAACTCACAGTGTCCTTTATACATTCGCCAAATACGACTCGAAGGCGAAAGCCATCTTCATTCTCTTCTCAGTCGATGAAGTCTTGGTGGACCCCGGCATAAAATACTTTCGCGTTAAAAAATGAAATGAGAAAAAATTCCTAAGAACGAACGGATGGGACTTCAACCCGGGCCCCCTGCGTGGCCGTCGAGTATTCTCCAACAGAGGCACGCTGGTGCTTGGAACTCTCTCGCAAGAATACCCTATACAGGTGTCATGGCGGTCAAGAAATCGTGGTAACATATGTAATATAACGTCGTAGAAGAGTAAAATAACAACCAGGCGTCCCACAATGCGAATTGCGCAACGAGCGGGCCGTTGAACGCTTCCAACCCATTATAAAATGCTCAGCCATAATTCATCGTCATCAGCGATAGGACAAAGTTCACACAATGACGTTCACAGGTGTAGCAGGTACCTCGGTTATCCGCAGAATGACGAATGATAGCATAGTGGGTGCTCCCCTACTTCATGAAAGTTACGGCGGTTTATGGCGTAGTGGGTGCCTTGCGTGTGTACTTGTATCAGTTTCCCCAAGAGAGCCTACAATGGGCTCTCGAAAGGCCGATGTTCCAACTTTCGACAGCAACAAGCCCTGGTCCACCGAGCCCGGACGGCGGCAAAAGCCAATGGTCTTCCAGCCTAGGAGGTCCAACCACTAGAGGCTCAACTTGTTTCAAATAAATGGTTTATTCTCTCTCTCGCTGTGACCGTGCTGCGCGTTCTGTGCAGGCCTGGCGATTTTTTCGCATCACTCGTATTGACGCCGCCGATTCGGCACGCCGACGCTGCCGATGGTGAATTTTCGCGTTTTATGAGGCATCTATGGCTTTCGGCGTAAAAAACCCGACCGATGGATGACCAGAAACAAACATACGAACAAAAGGCTGGTCAGTGTAGCTACATGGGCTTGGTTGGTGAGTATCTTCGCATGTTTTGCCGTGTAACAAAAAATGCTACAATGACTCAGAAGAAAAGTATGACACGCAAGAAGCAAAATGAAGAAAACCTGAAAAAAACAGCAAATTTCCGGCCTAAATTTCATCACAGTATTCAGTACAATCATAATGCCATCAATCGCCTTGATTACCTCTCAGAATCGGCGAAAATCTCGCTTAGACGACGTAACTCACGAAAAATATCAGGATACGCGTCCATAACGCACGCTTATGGTAGTTCGTTCTTCGTAACAGTGGCGTAAATCCACAAAAATACCAAGGGGGCACGCACATTTTATCATGGCGGCCATTTTCTTCCTATAAATATCGGTTTTATTTTTATTTATATAAAAAGTAAAATCCTGCTTTGAAATAAAATTCAAAAGCGAGTATGGGTTCTAGCTGGCATGATTGGCTTCTGCTATTGAGCTTTCTCGAAAACCGTTTGAGCGGCAGCTGCGATTTCAATAGTCTCACACAGCTGAGACATAGAACAGCGGTGCAGACTACAAAATTACCAAGAGTTAAAGTTGAAGGCGCTATACTTAGCTGTCAAGCAATCCAAATATGATGTTTCAAGGATCTCAAACGGGGACACTTGCAAGGGGGTCAGGACCAGGCCCGTAGCCAGGGGTGGGGGGAGTGGGGCCTAGGGGCCCGGTCCCCCCACCCCCTAAATTCTGATAAAGGCGGGGGGGGGGTATTTTACCGAAAATAAATAAGGAAAATAGGTGTTATAGCCAAGGCCTTCAGCCAGTAGGCTCCCCGAAAAAATTCCTGGCTACGGGCCTGGTCAGGACTCCGAGACACTGCGCCCCCCCCCCCCTTCACCGTGATTTACGCGAGTGCTTCGTAAGAACAATACAGGGGAGGTTATGCACATTGCATCCTATGATAACGAACGCATACCATAACAAGGGTGGAAAGTATCAAAAGCTAATCTTGAAAGATATACGTGTGGCCTTAAAAAAAACAGAGCACTTTCTTTATCGTAAAGCTAGACCAGAAGGTCGACTGGCGCATGCAGTTCCTCCTCTTTTTCCGATATGATAAGCGTCTGCTGCTTATCCAGTTATAGGTGACTGTAGCTCTTCGAGACAACCTCCGTTTCCTTTAACACACGCATTATCTACACAGTCACCGGCTAAATCCGCAGATGCCCCAGATGACTTCATTTGGATCTGGTATTTCTTTAGGAGCACGTTGACTCAGCACCGAGACAGGCCTACATATAGAACTTGCCAGCGATAAAAAGTGATTGTCTACACACGATGGGAAACGTTTACGCCACGTGTGCTCCACTGATAACGCAAATTCCTGTTCTGTTAGTGTATGACGCCTGTAATCTATCATATGTCGAAAAAGGTCGCAAAACTACTGCAGGCTGGAACTTTTTATTGATTTAGAATAGCGTAATCTCGTATGAGCTATTACAGGGCGGGATTTGCATATACAGAGCAGTGAAATCTGTCACTGTGAAATGCAAAAGAAAGAATCACGATAGCACAAATTAAAATGCGAGCAATAATAACTACAGCTCATGAAAAAGAAAACCCCATCTATTGTTCAAAGGAAGCCCAGTTACGAGCTCGACTTAACACCTCCGGACCAAGGCTTAATAAACTCAGCTATTGTAGTCAAACGAAAGGAATGTTTGTGCACATCAACTTGTGAGTTAGAGGGCAAAGAGATGTGACAAGTAATTGGAGCCTATGTCACTCCACAAAGCTGGAATTATAGCTTTGTCGAAAATTTCGTGTGCCTTGACCTTTTGCTGCATGTAGGGTGTACAGCACACGATGCTTCTTGCACATGCTGAGAACTTTTTACTGCGCTTAATGTTACGTCCTGAACGCTTTTCGTGATTGCAGGAACGCATAAATGAACCTCATTTTTGACTGAAAAAAACACATTCAACCTTGCACCTAGGCAAACGTATTTCAATTCATGTTATGTTCGCTGTAAGTGCGGATCGACGTAAGTTTGCATTTCCTTGAGACAACAGTCACGGGTGGCCTGCCTTTTCTCTTAGCTCTTAAATATTTTAAGCAATTAACACAAACTTAATTAATTCATAATAGTTTGGGTACAGACCGCTTCTTGCAGCTTCTAGATCTCAACGTGCAAGCCCATCGTGTGCTGGAACGTTTCTTCAACCACAGAACCCTAGCAAGATTTTACAATTATTTTTAGAAGTTTTGAATGGCGCGAACTCTATGATTATCAAAAAAAAAGCTTAACAGATGTGCAGTGGTAGTTACAACAGTCGCAGTTGAAAGAACAATGTTAGCTAAAAAAATTATGATTGCATAACGCGGCGCAATTCCAGAGAAACGTTTAACGGCGAAATCGTAAACCCACCCACGACAGGAATGGATAATAATAATAATATCTGGGGTTTAACGTCCCAAAACCAGCATATGATTATGAGAGACGCCGTAGTGGAGGGCTCCAAAAATTTCGACCACCTGGGTTCTTTAACGTGCACCTAAATCTAAGTACACGGGCCTCAAACATTTTCGCCTCCATCGAAAATGCAGCCGCCGCGGCCGGGATTCGATCCCGCGACCTTCGGGTCAGCAGCCGAGCGCCATAACCACTAGACCACCGTGGCGGGGCACGACAGGAATGGAGATTGTGCGCAGGGTAAGAAGAAAAAATAATAAACAAACATAAAACTTTTAGCAGTGATATGAAAATAGACAAGCGGAACGACTCCAGTATAAGCTGCCCCTTCGTATTTGTCATCTGCTATAGCACGCCCCTATATATAGCTCGGAATTTTGTCATTCCGATGGTGAAGATATGCTTTCACTCTTAGTTATCTTCAGCCTTTTTTAAACGCCTAATTGGCTGACACATCGCTAGTCGGGCTATTTCTATAAAAAGCGGATCCTCTAGCACTGAGGACGTCAGTTGGACTCCACCGCCTGTGCCTGTGCGTGTCCTTTTTCTTACACGTCTCCGTGAACGGGATCTTCTTCGAGTACGCTGATTTCTTCAAGTCTACAACGTACTCAGTCGCCTTCCCCAGAAGCACGCCCACCAGTGAGGACAACATCGTGCTTGTGTGCAGCATCGGCAAGGACAGCATCCTTCTTGATACCAGGACGCGCGAAAGTCCTCGCTGCAAGCCGTGCGTACGTCAGCTTCGGAAGGCCAACGCGGCACAGACCCCTTTGAGAGACGGAAGATGTCGCAAAAAAGTCATACCTCTGAAAGCCGCAGACAAGCCGATCGTGCCCCTCCGGGCGCAAATGCACAACCACAGTACCCGCGTGATGTTTGCACATGGCGAGCTGTGATTCGACGAGAGTATTTCCCTGAACGATATAAGCAGCCACGTCCACCCGCGGCCGCAGCTCCTCAACAACCGCCCGCGCGATCGCCGCAGCAAAACGGGGGCCCGTGGCGGCCGTGGGAGATGTGAAGTCGAATCGAAGAGATCGAGTGCTTGCGCGAGTGCCTTTCGGACTTACGAAGCAGGGACACCGGCTCCTTTATGTGTGGTTTAGCGCTGCTACCCTTGTAAATAATCCCTATGTCGTTTGAGTCTCCAATGAAGGAGGGGTTTCATTTTGTTTCTGCGATTGTTCATGTTAATGCCTGCCATTCGGCCTTCAGCCCAAATTGGACTGAACAGGTCGCTTCGCGCATACCGGTAGTTTCACCTACCAATAATTATTCCTCATCGCGACGGTGAAGACGAGAGGCACGTGTTGTACCGCCATACTGGACGCCGTCTTAGTGTTTATAAATTAATCATTTATTTGCGTCATTTTCGTCTTTTTTTTTATTGCAGTGTCTAAGATGTCAGTGAAATAACCTGCAGATACAGATTGTGACGGCGTTCTTCGTTTTATTCATTTTATTGTAATATTTTTTTACAGGGCTGACGCGTTCCTTATGTTTAACGCTTGTGGATCGCCATGAGAAAAAAATTTTAAAAAAATGCTGGATGTTTGCACTAAGTCGCGCAAAGCTTGGCACCACGAAGCACGGGCCACGAACCCGTGTAGCTTCGAGATGCGCGCCTACCTCCTCAGCAGTACGCAATTTCTTAGGACGCCCCTTGACTGTTTCGGCACGATCGGGCGCAGCCAGACTATGCACTGGAGAGCTGAGGTTGCATGCGACGTCTCCGTACGTCGGTAGCTACCGTACCACATGGCGAGTTCTCTCGCCAGGTGGTGCGGTATCTGGTCGCTAGACGACGCGATGCTTGCTTCCTGTTTCTATCTTTATTTCTCTCTTTCTATTTCTTTCTCTCTGTTTTCGTTGATCTTCTCTCTTTTTCTCTTTTTGCATTTATTTCTCTCAATTTCTCTCTCTCTGGCGATTGGGCCTTCTTTCGCGACAGGATATGTCCAATCTTTTTTTACCTACATGACGCAACAAAAAAAAAGGGGAAAAATTTGTGCCAAAATTTGGCAGTTCCGAAGATTTTTTTTTATATTTTGCTTATTTCTATTTTTCGTATTTTGTCAGAGTGCCATCCTGTGTACATTTCTTGAAATTTTTTGTATGTAATCATATTTCTTATCGTACCACTTTAAACTATGTATTTGTGTCCGTTTACTTGTTTAGATGACTTCATGTCACTTTTTCTGCCTTGTATTGCTGGGATGTGGGCTAGTCAAGCTGCGTTTGTATCGCAGCTTTTTTCGCGCATTCCACACCACACATTGTATCTTTGTTTCATGAATGACTGCAAAAAAAAAAAAAATATATATATATATATATATATATATATATATATATATATATATATATATATATATATATATATATATTATATATATGAAATGTAACACTGTGGTGAAATAAACTTTAAACTTCGAACTTCTTATTATTTCTGTGCTATGCTTTACTCTCTCCCCTCCTCCTTTTGCTCCTCCTCACCATCACATCTCTCCACCTCACACTCAATTCCCTTTCTCACTCCCTTGCTACACTATACTATTATACAAGGGTTTGTCTTGCTCTGCTAATGTGTCTGGATATCAGAGTTGTACGGAACGGCGTTCCAAGGAACGACGTTCCAGGAACTAGTTCCTTTTTGGAGGAACGGAGGAACGCCACCGTTCCATTGAGGATCGCTGGAACTGTAACGGTAGCTCGTTACGTTTACGTAGGAAGGGCATAGGGAACGGCGTTCCTTCTGTAAACGTTCCTCGGCATTGAACAGGCGCCCACACACAGCACATCATGCAGAACACGGTGGATGGGCGACCGCGTGAGGCGCATGTATCTACCACTCGCCTGTCACTTGACTATTCTGCATACTGGTTTTCACTTTGAGGCGCCCGCCGAGGGCGCATAGGAAGCGCGCGATGTCAAGACCGACCACGCGCGGGAGGAACAGCTGATTTTTTTTTTTTGTCTGAGCCAGTCTGACAGCAATCACGCGCCGTTCTGGAGTGTAGACACACCTTAGAGAACTTTTACTTGACATTCGAGAATCATCGAACCCAATTGTAAGGCTGCCGCCAGGAAAGGGCACGCAATTTTTTTACCTCGTGGACGTTTTTGTTCGACCAACTCGAAAGTAGCTTTTGTGTGTGTTGGGGGGGGGGGGGGGGGAGGGGGGCTTCGTATTCGGGCGGTTTTGCTGCGCGTCCCCGTGACCTTGTCCGCATAGGAAAAAAGGGGGGGGGGAGACGACTTACCGTAGTCGAGGTGCCTACCGGTGGTTCCGCGGAGTTTTCGAACGGCTGCCAATCATCGTCGCGAATCTCGTGTTTGACGCGCATGGGACGGAGGAGCCAATCGCAACGCCAGAGGCCGCAGAAAATGATTGAAGCAACGACATGCTAACCACCGAAATCCCGCGCGTCGGCCTCTGCGCATGAATTGTCTTAGGCCGCAACGTAACGGGGGCGAAGTTACACTTTGGTTCGACCCCTTGGGAGTGAGCGCCTCGCCGCGTGCAGCGTACTCTTCCGACGTTTTATTGGTTTATGTTGGCGCGCTGCCGACTGGGAAGCCTCGGCCCAGTTCCTGGCAATGTTTCTCTCGTCGCGTGGTCTTTAGCGGCTGGCTCGATCGTCCCTTTAGTATCTTGTGCATGCCGCCGGCAGCTATCAACCAATTTGTCTTTTTAACACCCGGTTGCGTGGATAGTGGGGAAGAGGACCGCGGATGCTGCAGTGGCGCCTGTTCGGTGCCTTCGATGGTTTCGTGTGGGCAGACATCCCTTCAACATGCGAGTTATCTCCGCGGCTATCGGTCTATAACTTTTATTATAGCTCAGTTCGACTGCCGCTGCACCGATAACGTCTGTCATGCAATAAACGATACGCGTACATCCAGCGCTACATTCTTGCTGCGCCCGCTGTGCCTGCCCTCGCCCCTACGACCACGGTTGACTTGTCCCTCAGGGGCGTAGCCAGAAATTTTTTTTCGGGGGGTAGGGGGGATTCAACCATACTTGCGGGGATTGAGGCCTGCCCGTCGCCATTGCGCGGGTTTTTCGCCTATTTCTGCCATCCTCACGTCCGATCATGTGACGCTCCCCTCCTCCGCCGTCCTACGGCGCTGGGCGAGCGGGGGTGACGTTAACCCCCTCATTCCGGCGCCGGATCTCGACGGTGGCGCCGCGTTCCAGTCTCGCGTGCTCGCGTCGCTCGCGTCTCGCGAGACGTTTTGCGCGGCGGGAGAGTGAGACCAGGCCCCGGAAAGTCTCAAGTTCTAGCGATCGCCGCAGAGGGCGAAAAAATCGACCGCAGCGAGTTCCATCGATATGCGCGCAGAGTGGAGCTACTGACTCCTCTTTTAGCGGTCGGCTATCTTAGTTTGAATTTTCCCTGCTAGAGGCGCTAAACCACCCAAATTTTCCACTTTAAGGAATTGTTTTGCGCAAGCTAATGAATCATTCAAACATGTTATTTTGCTTTGGGTATACACTAGGCCTTCCGTTAAAACTTTCACTGACATCCTGGTTCAAAAGCGAGCGCACGCTCATCTTTAAAAGAGATTGTCATTTCCGCACGTAGGAAAACACATGAGAATACTGTCAAGCCCTTCACAACTTCGTTCCCAAAACGAAGGCATGGACTTCTTGCGCAGTTCGGTCGCGTATGCTGCAAGTGCCGTAAAACGTCCCGACTTTGACCTGCGAAACCCTCGGTCATTGGCTTTGCTTGTAAAAGTTTGTTCACACTGGCCAGTCGCCACTGCCACACCAAACCACTCGTTCAGAAACTTCCATCGTTGCGGCACGCAGTTGAAACGCTGCTGTGAACGGGCGCCCGAAGATTTTTGGGCACGGAGCACCCATGGCGATGGAGCACAACATTACCGTTGTCAGATGAGCCGTATTGCGCGACCATGGGGAAAAAACTAGCCACCATACCCCCCTCTGTTAGTCTTTAGGAGGTTTGGTGTGGCGCTGCTGACTGGAATGGCGGCTCTTCTATCAACATGCTTGCGCGCCCATAGAAACTGAAACAAAAGCCACTCTCGAACAAGTGCGTAATGAAACTGTCGGCACGCCGTAACGTCCCTGATTTGTCCTTTGTCTTGCCGTAACTGGCGGTACACATGTTGTGCAAGTATACTCTTCGATATTCGATACTTTTGGCCACTAAATTCGATTTGAGCTGAAATTTCACAATTCGCACACCCCTAGTACAAACATTTGCAGAAACAATTTGTGACAGTGAGCACTGCAAAATGGGCCATTAGTCACCTCCATCATAATACGAAGCAGTTTCTCTGACACCCCTCTCAACTGTGCTACAGCACCTATTTGAACAGAGAATGCTTCTTCCAATTTTCTGACAAAATTGAAAGCTGCTCCTGTGGGCACTGTTAAATTACCTAGAGTCTTGTCCTGCACCTCCACTGCTTTGAACATCATGGAGATTTGGTTTGGTGAAGACAAATCTTGGCTTTTGTCTTTCAAGAGATCCTTGCACTGTAAGCATGGTGCTTTTTTCAGAAATGCTTGTATTAGGTATACTGACACGTAACAAACTATATTTGATTCAAGTACATCTGCTGGTTCTTCGGTGTCTGAAAGGTTTGAGCTGAAGGTGTCGGCCACAGTAGGACTTTCTTGATCGAGTCTTAATTTCTTTAGCTCAGTTAGAAGAACAGCCTTATCTGCTTCACAGTTGCTGCCATCTGAAAGCTTGAAGAGCTTCGCGACAATGATATGCCTGAGACCGGCAGTGAACTGGAATGTGTTTGCAGTCTCGTTACAGCTGTGCTGCTGCCGAATGATCCCAAACAAGTTCTCCAAGGGATCCTGATTCAGACGACGAGCGAGCAAAAACTTGAAGTTATAGGATTCCTGCAGATCTGCCCACAGCATACAAACCGCTTTAATTGTCACCTGCCAGCCCTAAATGGTTCTTGGTTGCCTAGGTTCTTTGAATTTCCGAAATTTAATCCATGCAATCCAAGAATGCAAGAATTCAATGTGCCCTGTAGAAGTATTAATTGTACACCTCATTTTTCTCTCAGCTATCTTTACACAAGAACTGTTTAATGAATCAAACTGATCTATTTTCACAACAAACTCAGCTGTGCTTGTGGCTTCTGGTGGAGAACATTAAATGCTATGAATGCTTCTATTGCTAGATAGACACTGTTGCTGAGCACCCACTTTACTTTCATGTTACCAAATGCACTTCCATAGATGTGCCCTCAGTGAGTTTAGGTAGGCATTTTAGTTTCAGGTGATGTGTTGATTCATACAAATCTTAATATGCCCCCAGGAAGCAACCTTATCACCAATAGGAATATCATGCTTCCTCAGATTATTCCTCATACATTTCAACAGGTGGGGGACGTCAAAAATGAAGGAAATCTTCTATTTATCAGCAATAAAGAAAGGCCTGTCAGGGCTCACACCCAGTGTCCTTGCAATAACGCAATTGCTGCTACCCTGGTCACAAACCAATGCTTTGACGAAGAGGCCACATGCCTTTAGCTCAATGGAGCTTCGCCTTTTAGGGGCGAAGCTCCTTAAGGCGGCACCGTTCGTCCCTCGTAGTCGTAGTCGTAGTAGTCGTAGTGCGTAACCAGTCTTACGCTTTGACCTCCAAAGTGGTGCCGGTGGGAGATTTTTCCTGTGCGTTGTTGAACAATAAAAAATTCGCAGCGTGCGCGTTAACTAAAAGGCGAATTCTTCTGTCTCTCATTCCCCATTAGCAGCCATTGGCATGTTCCAGTAGGAAACGTTAGTAGAAGTAGAAGTGTAAGTGTTAGCTAAAAGCCGACTTCTTTCTGTCTCTCATTCCCACTAGCAGCTATTGTTACCTCCAAGGTAGTGCCTGGTGAGATTTCTCCTGTGCGTGATTAAACAATAAAAATTTTGTTCAAAACGCCGTTGATTGATGAAATAAACCAACGAAAGACGCCAGATGTTTTGTAAAAGCAAAGCGAAAGAACGCCAGATGTTTCTAAAGCAAAACGAAAAGACGACCCAGCTGCTTAACGAAAGACGCCAGATGTTTCCTAAAGCAATGGTTTTCTAAACAATGAAAATTCACAGCGTACATGTAAATTAAAGTGAGCTGCAAGTCGTCATAACTCATCGAACCCTTTAGTATAAACGCGCCGATCTCACGTCGGTGATGATGTACTGGGCAGAATTCACGGAAGATTCACGGTTTACCGATGAACCTCCGCAGCTTCGCCCACTCATCATCATTCACTCCGTGGATATGCTGTGATTTTTTCAATGACATTAAAAGGGGCCCTGCGTGACTGTCCCCTCTCTTCTCAAAAAGGCTTGGGGGCTTGGTATCCATTTCTTCGCTATCCCAGAGACCACGAGTGCTGCAGTGTGCGCTGGTTCTTCTCTGGTCTCTTGTTCTTTCTCTGGCATTATCAACATATCCATGTATGATGTCTTCCTTAGGGTCATACTGCTGATTTCTTTTTAATAAAATTTTTGTCAAAATTAGGCAGCAAGTTCTGTCTTGAATTTCCCATTGTTTTTTGCCTTTTCTTTGAATAACTCGAGAATCTGAGGCAAACTCCTGTCTTTATTATTAAGGCCGACAGCCACGTCCTTCAGGACATTACTGTGGGAAGGCTCAGTACTAGGGGTGCGCGATATTTGAGTTTCGAATTCGAATCGAATACTAACTAATCGAATAATTCGATTCGACTTTCGAATAGCTAGTATTCAAACTTTCAAATAATTCGACAGTACGAATATCTAAAACGCGACAAAGGCCAATGGTGCAACTTGGTGAAGGTGGGGTGGCTAAAACTAACGCTAACGTCGTTACAATAGGCCTTCGTTAAAACTTTCACCGATTTCCTGGTTCGAAAATGAGCGCGTGTTTATTTAGAGGAGGTTATGTTATTTCAGCAAGTAAAAAAAAAGAAAGACAAGAAAAGTGGCAAGCCTTCTCAACTTCACTTCCGAAACAAAGGTACGGACTTTTGAATAGTTCGGTCGCGTATGCCGAAAGTGCCGTAGAACGTCCGAATTTGGCATGCGAAACCCTTGAGGATTGGCTTCACATGTGAAAATTTGATCACGCTGCACATTCGCCACTGCCGTACTGCACCACTTGTTCAAAAAACTCACATCGTTCGGTGCTCAAACAAAACGCTGCTGTGAACGGGCGCTGAAGATTTGGGCCCAGAGCATGGCCATGGAGCACAATAACGTGACATTGTCAGATGAGCGTATTGTACAATTATACGAAAAAAAAACTAGATACCGTACCACCACCCTCTGTTGCCCAAGAGGTTAAGAGTGGCACGGCTAACTGGAATGGGCTCTTCTATAACATGGTTGCGCGCCCATAAAACCTGAAAAAAAAAAAACTACCGAAACAAGCACGTAACAAACCTGTCACCACGCGTAGATTTCTTGATTTTTCCTTTCTCTTGCCGTTACTGACAGTGCACGCTTCGATACTATTCGATATTTTCGGCCACTATGCGGCACTATTCCGCACACCTACTTAGTACCTTTGATAGTTTATGCCTCGGGGCTTGTAAAGTAAAGACTGAGGGCAAACTGTCTAAGTTGCATCGGGCCATCGTCTCCCATGTTTTTCAGTGGTTGCAGATGCATTTGCACTCTTAGAATTTCCAAAAAGTCCTCTTTAGGTACCTGCCTGCTTCAAGAAGAAGCTGCGCATGAGATGCATTGGTTTTCTGGACTTTTTAAGTCTTGCAACAATTTGATGGAGGTAGGAGTTCTCGTCGCAGTAGTTCTGAAGCCTCTTCATATAACATGGAGTGAGCGCTTTCCGGGTCTGGTCCTGGCTCTGGGGTTCCTGGAAAATCAAAAAGCCACATCACTAATGTAAGTCTAAGCAAGAGGCTTTAAAACTTACACTTTGGTTAAATGGTTGCTAAGTTTGGTACACTAGAAACACGTACATTTGTATTTTAATGCAACGATTATTACCTGGAATTTGTGTGCATCCTTTACAAATTGCAAGCTATGCCCAAATTGAAATACCAGGTCAGGCTAGTGTAAAAGGCTAATTGGCATTTTTGCATGTTATGAGAACAAAATAAAAACAGGCAAAAGGTATTTTTGTCACACAGCCACGTATATGACTGGCCAAAAGTAGGAACACACCAGTGGCGTTAGTAAAACGTTAAACCAAAAGTGCATTGATTTAATGAAAGCATCTTTTAATGTAATGAGCTGTATCATTAACCAGTTGTAGTGCCAATATCTATATATTGGGGACCGCATGTAGAGATAATTCCTTTTGTTTTGTAGAATGAGGACACACTTACTGGAATACTATGTAATCTTGCATTAATCTTGCTTTAATAAGAGGAAGAATACTACTCTGTGTAGTTGGTGCTGTTGGCAATGACTCCTGTGCCCCATGGGATGCTGGCTCTTGTATTGGTGGAGAGATATTGAGGGGCAATGGAAAAAATGCTGTATATCATTATATAAATTAAGCAGGAGCACTGGCATTGTGCTTGTATTTTGGAAAGCTCCCACTTACTGGTCTCACGCCTT
>NC_051185.1:84198499-84245146 GCF_013339695.2 Rhipicephalus sanguineus | reverse complement strand
GACCGTAACAGCGACGGATATCAAGAACCTTCACACACAAAGCCTCATGCACGGAGGAAGATGTGCAAGAACTCAGTTGCCGTCCAGCGCCTGTGCATGTGCTTTTTCTTATGACCTCAGTGAAGGTGATCTTCGAGTTCACCGCTTCATCGAAGTCTGCAGCGTACTTCATCGTCCTCCCAACAAAGCCCAGGGAAAACTGCACGCCCACTGCTGAAGAAACCCAACTGACCGACTCAACAAAGAAGTCAGCGTGTCGTCGTTCTCAGCGTTCAGTGACTCTGTTCTGCATCGAGCGGGTTTGACGGCTCCTTCCTGATCGGGACCCTACTCCCAAGTCTTGCGTCAAGTCAACTACTCAGGTGTCGAAGGACAGCATCATTTCTTGAGTCCAGGACGTGCGAAAGCATTAGCTACAAACGGTGCCTACGTCACCTTCGGAAGGCCAACGCGGCACAGGTATACGCAGCTTGCAAAAGCCAGACCCCTTTGAGAGACGGAAGATGTCGCAAGGACGTCAGCCGAGTGAATGGCGCAGCCAAGCTGATCATGCGCCTCCGGGCCGAAATGCAGAACCAGCGTAGCCGGGTGATGTTTACGCATGGCGTTCAGTGCTCCTACGAGAGCACTTTGCCGAACGATTGAAGCAGCCGCGTCCACAACTGCCGCAGCTATTGAACAATCACCCGCACCAACGCCGCAGCAAAACCAAGGCCCGGAGCGGCCGCAGAAGAACTGAAGTCGACTCCGAAAGATCGAGTGCGTGCAGAGACATCGACTATCTTACGTGCGGCAGAGTGTTGCTACCCTTGTAAGGAATCGCTGTATCATTCGAGCCTCCTGTGAAGGCGAGGTTTCATTTTGTTTCTGTGATTCTTCGAGCCATTGCGTCATTCTGCATTCAGCCGAAATTGGACTGAACACGTCGACCCCGCATATATAGCACGACTTTCGTATGCCAACCATTTCATTTCATCGCGACATCAGAGAGGCATGTGTTGTACCACCATACTGGACGCAGTCTTATAGCATATAATCGTTCATTTGTGTCATTCTGTCTGTCACTACCAGTTAATGCAATATCTCAGAGAGCAGTCAAATAGTTTGCAGATATGGATTTTGATCGCGTTTTTGTTTTTGCCTTCGTACAGGCCTTGCGCGTTCCTTAGATTAGACGCTTGTGGATCGCCATTAGAAAAAAATTAGCGCAGCTTGCACTAAGTCTCGCTAGGCTGGGTGACAACACAGCTGGTGAGCACCTTTCAGCTTGTTTTGTTAACCATATGTGCAGAATGCTTCGAATAACAGAGAGCTGAGCTAGTTGGTAGTATTTATTCTAAAAACACAGGGCGTGCAAACACGGACACAAGAAAGAAGTCGGGACACCAGTCGGCGTTTGTGTGTGTCCTGACTTCTTTCTTGTGTCCGTCTTTGCACGTCCTGTCTTTTCAGAATGCTTCGGTGGTGATCGAGAGCGTGCCGGTTGATTATGATGATAATTTTCGCTCTACGACACACGGCAAAGCTCGATCATAACAGCTCAGCTGTAAAAAAACAAAAAAAAAAAAGCGATACTCGCAGAGCGTAACTACTGGAAATCTCCCATGAAGATAAACAGGTCACCTGAAATGTGGATATAATTAGATCATCTTCTGGGGCTATCTGAGTGGACAAAGTGTTCATCTGGTGACGTGCGACGGGGTCCTAGAAGTTGCCCAGATACAGGGTAATTGTTTAGAACTGACCTATTTCATTGGGATCTAGTTTTTGTACAATTTATCCGATCTTATTTATGTGGTTTGCGGCAAAAGATTCAGGAAGGATAAACATGTAATGGGCCATTTTGCTTTTTGATGCAAAACATCGAAAAAAGAATAAGAAATAACAAAAACAACGACATTGCGCGAAGTTTCATACAAGAGGGACGCCGTGTGCGCGCATATGCGCATGCGACGTGGCGCAGCGCGCGCGTAGGAGAATAGTGCTTCTTGTTCGCGTGAACGTAACGTGATGAGCCTGGCGCCGCCAACTTCGGCCGCCACTGGCTGACTCAAACGCTGCGCCATACTAGCCACCCCTCTTTGTAAAGCTTTTTGCAGTTTTCGTTATTTCATATTCTTAATTTTTCGGCGTTGAACATCAGAAACCGGGAATTAAGGGTCATTAAATTTCCGTCCTTCCTGACTGTTTGGCGCAAATAGTATTAAAATCGGATGCTTTCGAACAAAACTACAGCCCAATGAAATAGGACAGTTCTAAAAGAGTCACCCTGTATAAGATGCATAAGTCAGGGTTAAATGTTAGTCTGTTTCAAGTTTGAAGTTTCTTAAGAGAACCGCAGAATACAATGCATATATGAAGGTGCAACATTTTCAGAAGGAGGCCCAAAAGTGTTGGAATGCAACTGCGCGTACTAACCATTAGGCTTTGGAGGTGTAACTGCGTGGGTGCTAACTGTTAAGCCACGTGCGCTTAGTCCTAAAGACCAATTCCGCTGATTTTTTGGCACGAGGAAGTTGCGATTCTATGTTCCTGAGGCGCCCTAGTCAAGCGCCTCGTAGTAGAAATGCTCAGAAAGTTCGTAAATAGTTTCAGATGAGCGAAACGCGCCACACCTAAATCAAGATCCAACTGACGGTACATACTTCGCCTGACGTGTAGTGTATACAAGCGAAAAGGCGTGCAGATGTCAGTCTGACCAGTGCAGAGAACGGCAACGGCGAAGACGAAGAGCAACTGATGCTGTCGATTTGTGGACGCTCCTTCATCGGTTAAGAGTAACAGGCCAGAGGACGAAAGATTTGACGAGACCGTCGCGAATGGAGCTTCTTGCCGTGCTGGTACCCAAACATGGCTGCTACAGTGATGTCAGAACATAATATCATCACGCATGCATCACTTTGCACTTGAAGGTGGCGGTTTTTCAGCATCGTTTGCGCTTTATAAGACGAAGCCTTATATGTCCCATCGAGAAAAGTCATTTAGAGATTTGGCTACACATTACGAGACGGCAGCGTCAACAAGATAAAACTTTAAAGGTCGGTCAAAAGTCGCGTAATACTTGACCCATGTATCTGGGCCAACGGCGTACCGAAAGTCCTATGGCCTCAATGTTGTGACGTCATCATGACTCCACAGATCGTCGAAATTTGCGACGTCAACATGACGTCATCATGATGTCATAACATGACGTCGTGCGATGACGACCTCACCACGACGTCGCTTGGTCAAAGACGGGCGGACGACGGAGGCAGTGCAAAAGCGTATGTTAGGGGTGCAGAAAGGTGCAAATGCCTCAATTCCGGAGGCAGTGCTAAACCACGTCAGGTGCAGAAGGCTCTAGGGGGGGGGGAGGAGGGGACACAATACAGTCGACTTAGAGGAAAAAAAAAAGCACAGTTTCGCCGCAGGGCGAAAGCAATGAATGCGATAGCAAGAAACTAATGCTATACGAATTGAGGCTCGCCAATGGATACTCCTCAGTTTGAACAGCGCTCCTGTTGCAAAGGCGGCCGAAGCAGCGAAGGAAACTAGCGTGCTTCAAGTGTCGAGCTGTGACCACTGATAGTTCGCGCTCACCTTCTGTTTTGTTCGTTTAGCGGCGTGCCTTGAGCACGAGTGACTTTCGTACGCTCGTAACATGAGCGCTGGGCATCACGGTGAAAGCGTTGAAACATCCCTCTTCCCATCACCACGAGAAAACCGAGCGAGCAGACAGCTGAAGGGCAAGGTTCTCCCTGCGCAAATATAAGCAAGCGAGCGAGCTCGCCGATGACTTTTAAATGCGCCCGTCGCGCTCGTAGCGCCATCTCGCTGGTAATGAAGAACGCTTATAAGCGCCTGCCGTCTCTGAGTCCGTCCAGCGGTAAAGGGTGTGTATATAACTCTCGCCGTTAGCTACGTGGAGGATCTGCGTTTCGTGGCGTAGTGGGTTAGCGCCACTCGCTGCGGAGCAAGAGGTCCCTGGTTTCGATTCGCGCTTCGGAAGCATTTTTTCTGAATTTTTTTTCTTTGGGGCTTTTATATATACTATATATACATACTATCAATACGGTGCATGACGGCGGCGACGGCGACGGCAGAATTCAGCCGCGACTGTCCATATAATTGCTGTCGCAATAAAGAAGCAGAAAAAAGAATATGGCTTACACCTTCGAGTCGTATAGGTCTTAGGCGTATAAGGGAACCGTCTGTCGCCCGCCACGGTGGTCTAGTGGTTATGGCGCTCGGGGCTGATGGACCCTAAGGTCGCGGGATCGAATCAGGCCGCGGCGGCTGCATTTTCGATGGAGGCGAAATGTTTTGAGGCCCCTTGTGCTTTAGATTTATTTTTTTTTTGGGTGCACGTACTAAGCACCCCCGGTGGTCGAAATTTCCGGAGCCCTCCACTCCGGCGTCTCTCATAATCAGCTCGTGGTTTCGGGACGTCAAACCCCAGGACTTATTATTATTATAAGGGACCCTCCTGTCGTCTTTCGTTCGTTGGTCTTTCGTCTGGTTTCTTTCAAGCTGGAAAAACTTCCTTCGTATCATAGAACCATGTCTTCGGAACTTTCAAACAGTTGAAATGGCGATGACATTAAACGTAATTCGCTATAGACCCGCCGCCTCCTGACAACAGACAGATTTAGTTGAGCGTCCGCAACAACGTACGGACGCAGCCTGCCATAGGAAATGGCTGGCAGGCTGCGTCCGTACGTTGTTGCGGACGCCCAACTAAATACGTCTAATGATGCTGAGGACGTCCGTGACCCAGCACCGCACACACCACTGTGAAGTGAGGACCCTAACCACTGGTTTTATTTCCCGCGAAGAGCGCTAGTGTCGACCCAAAGCAACACTCTGTGCGCTGCTCGTGGTTCGCTTGGCACAGAATGCAAGCTGTACCTCAGTGATATAAAATCATAATTATTTATTTATTTAATTATTTAATTACCTATTTATTTGGTTTGAATACACAGAAATACGAAGACACAGAGGAAATAGGAAGGGGATGGGCTGATAACCGCCACCTAAAGGGCCACAACGCCTGCCTGCTCATTTGGGAAAGGGGAAACATAGAGGCAAGAAAGGTAGGGGAAAGAAAGAGGAAAGGAAATAGGAAAATAATAGCTGAAAATAATAAAGCAAGCGCCGTTGCAACTGTCACGTTTGTGTGAGAGACCGCACATCAAAAACAGTGAGATGGTGACAGTTCATATCATCATGCGCTCTTATACCTATTCATTTAGCATTCTTCGAACGTCAGTATGTAAAGGCTTTGTGTTGAATAATTTAGAGATAGATTACCGCTTTGCGCGTATGAGTGCTAGTTCCTAGTTCATTGCGCAAGAACTTACAGCGCAAAAAAAAACAGTTGGGAAACGGACTGTAGAAGAGGACGCAAGTGTTGCACTCGACACTACATTTATTTTGAAACGGAAGGAAAACGTATCAACACGTGATTATGAACGAACAAATCCCTGCGCGTGTGCGCATAAAACTACCATGAGTCATGTCTTAGAGGCCAGATAACCGTATTCTTTATCTGAACGTGTGAGTGACATATGAGTGATGCATTTGTTGCTGAATCTATACGTTAAAATGCTTCAGCGATTTCCATTATAAGCGATCATGATGCTTGTATCTTACAATAGTTTTCTTAAGATCGGGCACACATTCAGGCGATCTACAATGGGCGGCAATGAAGACTTTCAGGGGCTATTTCTTCTCATTCGACAATAATATCTGGGAAGCCACGATATGGTTATGAGGCACGCCCCACGTGTGCACGCCGTCGTGCAGGGCTTCCGGATTTTTCGACAGTCTGGCGTTCTTTAAAGGTCTTGGCATTTGCACCACGTTTACTTCGATTTATGTGCACGTTGAAGAACCCCAGGCGGTTAAAATAAATCAGGAGGCCCCCCACTAAAGCATGCATCCTAATGATGCCGTAGTTTTGGCGGTGTACAAGCCCATAAATTATTACGCCATGACGAAGAGCCACTCCTGGACCCTGTACAAGCGCCTGAGGCGCTATTTATCTTCTGCGGCACAGACAAATGAACTATAGAATTGCCCAGACTAATAAAAAATGGTGGTATACCTCGCTGCGAGCCCTAGAAATTGACAATAATTTTTTTGTATTGCGTGACGCACGATGAGAACGCGAGTGAGTAAAAGAGAAATAAAGAGAAAAGGCACGATTTGCCTAAATAAAGTGGCGTGCTCAAATCGTTGATGTGCTCATATGGAGGGTACCTAAATGGTTGAGTACCCTCACTGCCCCCGTGTGCAAATTAATCCCTCCAGCCTCAGGATGGTCGTAACTCTGACTGAAAGTGAAGAATGAATTATAAGAATTATATTTATCATCGTAATTATGTATAATGAAAGGATGAATAGAGATATTGGGCAATTATGGCGGTACTCCTCTCACTTAGCAGACGATATATGCTATAAAAATATTATAAGAAGAGCACGGAATGTTATATCGTCGAACACAATATGTGTGAATGCAGTACAATAGAACACCACGTGAGTCTCAAGTAGTCGAGCACAAGTTCAAATCGGTAAATAAGCTTCACATTTAGACACCGAAAACTAACATATTCTGTATGGTATGACATACAAAGGAAAACATACTAAGACAAATAGTTACACATAACGTCAAACACACGATCACAGCATTCTACATTCGCTTTCAAATGAAGAGGAGGGCAACAGCTTCGTGTACGTTAATATTTCCATAAAAATGTTTCGTTATTCGAGAAACGTCTCTAAGGGACTATCACCTAACGTGGGGTGCCCCTTTACCCCGGACCATCGCTTACTCGGTCCTGACCCGTGATTGCTTAATGTGCGGCGTTATGGCCAGGCACGATTTTTGACTGCATATAAAGGGGGCCGAGGACTCCTGATGCTGCTCATGTGTATCCGCCAGGAGGAGCAACAGCGGCATCGTGAGGTACGTTGGTACCACTATACTGAGCTGTTTAACCACAAGAACTTTCAGACGAGAGAGGGCTGTCCGCGTCTGTTGCGGTGTCTCGTCTGATAGTAAGTGCGGCTATAGAATTGTTGAGTATAGCTCAGGCCTGCAGCCAGAATTTTTTCTGGGGGGGGGGTAGTTGCGGGGTGGGGAGGGGCACTTGCTGAAGGCCTTGGCTATAGCGCAAAATTTTTGTCAGCACAGGCCCAGAGCCCATATTTATCGAAACTTCAGCGGTTAAAATATTTTGCAACTGAAAATTTTATACAGTCTTAGCGCTGAACATGCTGTCAGAAAACTCACAGTGTCCTTTATACATTCGCCAATACGACTCGAAGGCGAAAGCATCTTCATTCTCTTCTCAGTCGATGAAGTCTGGTGGACCCCGGCATAAAATACTTTCGCGTTAAAAATGAATGAGGAAAAAATTCCTAAGAACGAACGGATGGGACTCAACCCGGGCCCCCTGCGTGGCCGTCGAGTATTCTCCAACAGAGGCACGCTGGTGCTTGGAACTCTCTCGCAAGAATACCCTATACAGGTGTCCTGGCGGTCAAGAAATCGTGGTAACATATGTAATATAACGCGTAGAAGAGTAAAATAACAACCAGGCGTCCCACAATGCGAATTGCGCAACGAGCGGGCCGTTGAACGCTTCCAACCATTATAAAATGCTCAGCCATAATTCATCGTCATCAGCGATAGGACAAAGTTCACACACATGACGTTCACAGGTGTAGCAGGTACCTCGGTTATCCGCAGAATGACGAATGATAGCATAGTGGGTGCTCCCCTACTTCATGAAAGTTACGGCGGTTTATGGCGTAGTGGGTGCCTTGCGTGTGTACTTGTATCAGTTTCCCCAAGAGAGCCTACAATGGGCTCTCGAAAGGCCGATGTTCCAACTTTCGACAGCAACAAGCCCTGGTCCACCGAGCCCGGACGGCGGCAAAAGCCAATGGTCTTCCAGCCTAGGAGGTCCAACCACTAGAGGCTCAACTTGTTTCAAATAAATGGTTTATTCTCTCTCTCGCTGTGACCGTGCTGCGCGTTCTGTGCAGGCCTGGCGATTTTTTCGCATCACTCGTATTGACGCCGCCGATTCGGCACGCCGACGCTGCCGATGGTGAATTTTCGCGTTTTATGAGGCATCTATGGCTTTCGGCGTAAAAAACCCGACGATGGATGACCAGAAACAAACATACGAACAAAAGGCTGGTCAGTGTCGCTACATGGGCTTGGTTGGTGAGTATCTTCGCATGTTTTGCCGTGTAACAAAAAATGCTACAATGACTCAGAAGAAAAGTATGACACGCAAGAAGCAAAATGAAGAAAACCTGAAAAAAACAGCAAATTCCGGCCTAAATTTCACTCACAGTATTCAGTACAATCATAATGCCATCAATCGCCTTGATTACCTCTCAGAATCGGCGAAAATCTCGCTTAGACGACGTAACTCACGAAAATATCAGGATACGCGTCCATAACGCACGCTTATGGTAGTTCGTTCTTCGTAACAGTGGCGTAAATCCACAAAAATACCAAGGGGGCACGCACATTTTATCATGGCGGGCCATTTTCTTCCTATAAATATCGGTTTTATTTTTATTTATATAAAAGTAAAATCCTGCTTTGAAATAAAATTCAAAAGCGAGTATGGGTTCTAGCTGGCATGATTGGCTTCTGCTATTGAGCTTTCTCGAAAACCGTTTGAGCGGCAGCTGCGATTTCAATAGTCTCACACAGCTGAGACATAGAACAGCGGTGCAGACTACAAAATTACCAAGAGTTAAAGTTGAAGGCGCTATACTTAGCTGTCAAGCAATCCAAATATGATGTTTCAAGGATCTCAAACGGGGACACTTGCAAGGGGGTCAGGACCAGGCCCGTAGCCAGGGGTGGGGGGAGTGGGGCCTAGGGCCCGGTCCCCCCACCCCCCTAAATTCTGATAAAGGCGGGGGGGGGGTATTTTACCCGAAATAAATAAGGAAATAGGTGTTATAGCCAAGGCCTTCAGCCAGTAGGCTCCCCGAAAAAATTCCTGGCTACGGGCCTGGTCAGGACTCCGAGACACTGCGCCCCCCCCCCCCCTTCACCGTGATTTACGCGAGTGCTTCGTAAGAACAATACAGGGGAGGTTATGCACATTGCATCCTATGATAACGAACGCATACCATAACAAGGGTGGAAAGTATCAAAAGCTAATCTTGAAAGATATACGTGTGGCCTTAAAAAAACAGAGCACTTTCTTTATCGTAAAGCTAGACCAGAAGGTCGACTGGCGCATGCAGTTCCTCCTCTTTTTCCGATATGATAAGCGTCTGCTGCTTATCCAGTTATAGGTGACTGTAGCTCTTCGAGACAACCTCCGTTTCCTTTAACACACGCATTATCTACACAGTCACCGGCTAAATCCGCAGATGCCCCAGATGACTTCATTTGGATCTGGTATTTCTTTAGGAGCACGTTGACTCAGCACCGAGACAGGCCTACATATAGAACTTGCCAGCGATAAAAAGTGATTGTCTACACACGATGGGAAACGTTTACGCCACGTGTGCTCCACTGATAACGCAAATTCCTGTTCTGTTAGTGTATGACGCCTGTAATCTATCATATGTCGAAAAAGGTCGCAAAACTACTGCAGGCTGGAACTTTTTATTGATTTAGAATAGCGTAATCTCGTATGAGCTATTACAGGGCGGGATTGCATATACAGAGCAGTGAAATCTGTCACTGTGAAATGCAAAAGAAAGAATCCCGATAGCACAAATTAAAATGCGAGCAATAATAACTACAGCTCATGAAAAAGAAAACCCCATCTATTGTTCAAAGGAAGCCCAGTTACGAGCTCGACTTAACACCTCCGGACCAAGGCTTAATAAACTCAGCTATTGTAGTCAAACGAAAGGAATGTTTGTGCACATCAACTTGTGAGTTAGAGGGCAAAGAGATGTGACAAGTAATTGGAGCCTATGTCACTCCACAAAGCTGGAATTATAGCTTTGTCGAAAATTTCGTGTGCCTTGACCTTTTGCTGCATGTAGGGTGTACAGCACACGATGCTTCTTGCACATGCTGAGAACTTTTTACTGCGCTTAATGTTACGTCCTGAACGCTTTTCGTGATTGCAGGAACGCATAAAGTGAACCTCATTTTTGACTGAAAAAAACACATTCAACCTTGCACCTAAGCAAACGTATTTCAATTCATGTTATGTTCGCCGTAAGTGCGGATCGACGTAAGTTTGCATTTCCTTGAGACGATAGTCACGGGAGCTCTTAAATATTTTAAGCAATTAACACAAACTTAATTCATAATAGTTTGGGTACAGACGGCTTCTTGCAGCTTCTAGATCTCAACGTGCAAGCCCATCGTGTGTTGGAACGTTTCTTCAACCACAGAACCCTAGCAAGATTTTACAATTATT
The DNA here is from genome assembly GCF_013339695.2 of Rhipicephalus sanguineus. Taxonomy (NCBI): domain Eukaryota; kingdom Metazoa; phylum Arthropoda; class Arachnida; order Ixodida; family Ixodidae; genus Rhipicephalus; species Rhipicephalus sanguineus. The sequence goes on along the minus strand of NC_051185.1, from coordinate 84,234,746 downwards.
TTTAGAAGTTTTGAATGGCGCGAACTCTATGATTATCAAAAAAAAAAAGCTTAACAGATGTGCAGTGGTAGTTACAACAGTCGCAGTTGAAAGAACAATGTTAGCTAAAAAATTATGATTGCATATCCCGGCGCAATTCCAGAGAAACGTTTAACGTCGAAATCGTAAACCCACCACGACAGGAATGGATAATAATAATAATAATAATAATAATAATAATAATAATAATAATAATAATAATAATAATAATAATAATAATAATAATAATAATAATAATAAAAATATCTGGGGTTTAACGTCCCAAAACCAGCATATGATTATGAGAGACGCCGTAGTGGAGGGCTCCGGAAATTTCGAACACCCGGGGTTCTTTAACGTGCACCTAAATCTAAGTACACGGGCCTCAAACATTTTCGCCTCCATCGAAAATGCAGCCGCCGCGGCCGGGATTCAATCCCGCGACCTTCGGGTCAGCAGCCGAGCGCCATAACCACTAGACCACCGTGGCGGGGCACGACAGGAATGGAGATTGTGCGCAGGGTAAGAAGAAAAAATAATAAACAAAAATAAAACTTTTAGCAGTGATATGAAAATAGACAAGCGGAACGACTCCAGTATAAGCTGCCCCTTCGTATTTGTCATCTGCTATAGCACGCCCCTATAGCTCGGAATTTTGTCATTCCGATGGTGAAGATATGCTTTCACTCTTAGTTATCTTCAGCCTTTTTTAAACGCCTAATTGGCTGACACATCGCTAGTCGGGCTATTTCTATAAAAAGCGGATCCTCTAGCATTGAGGACGTCAGTTGGACTCCAGCGCCTGTGCCTGTGCGTGTCCTTTTTCTTACACGTCTCCGTGAACGGGATCTTCTTCGAGTACGCTGATTTCTTCAAGTCTACAACGTACTCAGTCGCCTTCCCCAGAAAGCCCTGAGAAGTTTGCACGCCCACCACTGAGGACAACATCGTGCTTGTGTGCAGCATCGGCAAGGACAGCATCCTTCTTGATACCAGGACGCGCGAAAGTCCTTGCTGCAAGCCGTGCGTACGTCAGCTTCGGAAGGCCAACGCGGCACAGACCCCTTTGAGAGACCGAAGATGTCGCAAAAAAGTCAGACCTCTGAAAGCCGCAGACAAGCCGATCGTGCCCCTCCGGGCGCAAATGCACAACCACAGTACCCGCGTGATGTTTGCACATGGCGAGCTGTGATTCGACGAGAGTATTTCCCTGAACGATATAAGCAGCCACGTCCACCCGCGGCCGCAGCTCCTCAACAACCGCCCGCGCGATCGCCGCAGCAAAACGGGGGCCCGTGGCGGCCGTGGGAGATGTGAAGTCGAATCGAAGAGATCGAGTGCTTGCGCGAGTGCCTTTCGGACTTACGAAGCAGGGACACCGGCTCCTTTATGTGTGGTTTAGCGCTGCTACCCTTGTAAATAATCCCTATGTCGTTTGAGTCTCCAATGAAGGAGGGGTTTCATTTTGTTTCTGCGATTGTTCATGTTAATGCCTGCCATTCGGCCTTCAGCCCAAATTGGACTGAAAAGGTCGCTTCGCGCATACCGGTAGTTTCACCTACCAATAATTATTCCTCATCGCGACGGTGAAGACGAGAGGCACGTGTTGTACCGCCATACTGGACGCCGTCTTAGTGTTTATAAATTAATCATTTATTTGTGTCATTTTCGTCTTTTTTTTTATTGCAGTGTCTAAGATGGCAGTGAAATAACCTGCAGATACAGATTGTGACGGCGTTCTTCGTTTTATTCATTTTATTGTAATATTTTTTTACAGGGCTGACGCGTTCCTTATGTTTAACGCTTGTGGATCGCCATGAGAAAAAAATTTTTAAAAAATGCTGGATGTTTTCACTAAGTCGCGCAAAGCTTGGCACCACGAAGCACGGGCCACGAACCCGTGTAGCTTCGAGATGCGCGCCTACCTCCTCAGCAGTACGCAATTTCTTAGGACGCCCCTTGACTGTTTCGGCACGATCGGGCGCAGCCAGACTATGCACTGGAGAGCTGAGGTTGCATGCGACGTCTCCGTACGTCGGTAGCTACCGTACCACATGGCGAGTTCTCTCGCCAGGTGGTGCGGTATCTGGTCGCTAGACGACGCGATGCTTGCTTCCTGTTTCTATCTTTATTTCTCTCGTTCTATTTCTTTCTCTCTGTTTTCGTTGATCTTCTCTCTTTTTCTCTTTTTGCATTTATTTCTCTCAATTTCTCTCTCTCTGGCGATTGGGCCTTCTTTCGCGACAGGATATGTCCAATCTTTTTTTACCTACATGACGCAACAAAAAAAAGGGAAAAATTTGTGCCAAAATTTGGCAGTTCCGAAGATTTTTTTTATATTTTGCTTATTTCTATTTTTCGTATTTTGTCAGAGTGCCATCCTGTGTACATTTCTTGAAATTTTTTGTATGTAATCATATTTCTTATCGTACCACTTTAAACTATGTATTTGTGTCCGTTACTTGTTTAGATGACTTCATGTCACTTTTCTGCCTTGTATTGCTGGGATGTGGGCTAGTCAAGCTGCGTTTGTTATCGCAGCTTTTTTCGCGCATTCCACACCACACATTGTATCTTTGTTTCATGAATGACTGCAAAAAAAAATATATATATATATATATATATATATATATATATATATATATATATATATATATATATATATATATATATATATATATATATATATATATGAAATGTAACACTGTGGTGAAATAAACTTTAAACTTCGAACTTCTTATTATTTCTGTGCTATGCTTTACTCTCTCCCTTCTTCCTTTTGCTCCTCCTCACCATCACATCTCTCCACCTCACACTCACCTCCCTTTCTCACTCCCTTGCTACACTATACTATTGTACAAGGGTTTGTCTTGCTCTGCTAATGTGTCTGGATATCAGTGTTGTACGGAACGGCGTTCCAAGGAACGACGTTCCAGGAACTAGTTCCTTTTTGGAGGAACGGAGGAACGCCACCGTTCCATTGAGGATGGCTGGAACTGTAACGGTAGCTCGTTACGTTTACGTAGGAAGGGCATAGGGAACGGCGTTCCTTCTGTAAACGTTCCTCGGCATTGAACAGGCGCCCACACACAGCACATCATGCAGAACACGGTGGATGGGCGACAGCGTGAGGCGCATGTATCTACCACTCGCCTGTCACTTGACTATTCTGCATACTGGTTTTCACTTTGAGGCGCCCGCCGGGGGCGCATGGAAGCGCGCGATGTCAAGACCGACCACGCGCGGGAGGAACAGCTGATTTTTTTTAAAGACGATAGTCTTTCTTGGGGAACTTAAACGCAGAAATTTTGGTCTGTCTTTCTGTCTGTCTGTCTGTCTTTCTGTTTGTCGGCACGTCCCTCGATTCAGCCACTCGGCCAAAGTTGAACCACTTGCCCAAGGGCCAGCCGTCTTGAACTGGTACGGCTGTTCATACTTGTGAACGTTGTCGATCAAAAAGTAAATATCATGCATATCTGAGGTGCAACATCACTAGGTAAGTATTAGGTGGCGTGTTCCTTTAATAGAAAATGCATACATACGTAATTTTAAGGACCCTAGTTTCTTAAGCTGCGCTGAAAATGCATAAGAATGGAAGCTTGAGCGAATTGGTATGCGTTCATCTTTGTTGAAACAGCGCTCACTAGACGACGACGAAGTAAAAGAAGGCAGAGGACAGGCAGCGCCTGTCCTGTGCCTTCTTTTACTTCGTCGTCGTCTAGTGAGCGCTGTTTCAACAAAGCTGAAAATGCGACTGCGCTGAAATTTGCCTTCCTCCGTACCCTTCGCACGAGCTCATTGTTGTGTTTCGGTTTCGGTTCTGTATTGCACTGTACGAATGCCATGGGTTGGTGTTGAAAAACTTTAGTTTTGAGAAGGCCAAGAAGGTGAAAAAAATATTTAAAAAATGAAAAAGCAGCGTTGTGGGCGGCCTTCAGGCTGCCGGTTGTGGGCGCCGCTCTGGCGTTCCTGTTTTATCCAGGCGACGCGTAAATAAAAGAGTGTGTGGAGAGTACTCGTTGAGTGGGGACGTTTCTCTGCTTCAGCGCTTCGCGCCAAACCGCGTTTTCGGGCTGGCTGGCGTCCCCGCCGGTCGCGTTGGTCACCGCCGGTCTTCGCCTGCTGCTGCGCCGGGACTACCAGCACGCAACACAGCACTCATGTTTCCCGACGTATTGCCAGATGGCGTCCATATCTCACACAGCGCCTCTTCTATCGTCTTTACACGACATTTGCGGCGAAGCGCGCAGATATTTTTGTCTGAGCCAGTCTGACAGCAATCACGCGCCGTTCTGGAGTGTAGACACACCTTAGAGAACTTTACTTGACATTCGAGAATCATCGAACCCAATTGTAAGGCTGCCGCCTAGGGGTGTGCGAATATCAAATTTTTCGAATACGAATCGAATACGAATATCCACCTTCGAATATCGAATCGAATATCGAATATCAAAGGAAAAATGCCTCCACAGTAACAATATTTTATTTAACATGTAGCTATTTGAAAAAAAAAACAAAACAAACATTAACAGCCTTGGCATGGCAGCACAACATACACTGCTATCAGCACAACATACACTGCTATAAAAACATGGCAGCACAACATACACTGCTATCTCCAGAACACAATGACTAGGCTAGCACAATGCACATCACAACACAAGCAAATATCACGGCACAATGAAAGTAATAAATACATGTTATCATGAAGAAATATGAGTTGCTCCACATGATCAGGCAGCAGGCGCTCCCTTGTAACAGAGAACCCCCCTCCCCTGCCACTGAAAAGGCACGCTCGCTTGGAACAGAAGTGGCTGGTATAGGGAGTTACATGGGGCAAAGCTTTTCCAGACTGGGGTATCTGAACAATCCGCCACCCGTCACGTGGGTCACTGTATTTCTTCAGAAGTGGTCCCGCATGGTGAACGAGTGGTAGTGCGGCACGTTACGGCCGCATAATATTCAAAATGTACGGTTACATGATCGCCAACAGCGCTGCACGTCGGAGATGCACCAGCAATAAACCATACGTATTGGGGCGCTCGTCGCAGGCAGATATCGTGCCTCCGTGTACTTAGGATGTTTATCGCTCCTCTCGGCAACGTTTTTAGCAATACGAACGCAGCAGAAATGTGGAAGACGAGTTATTTTATGCATGATAATCGAATCGCGTATTCGAATTTTTCGAATATTCGAAGTTATCGAATATTCGAAACTTTTCGAATACACGATTTTCGAATCGAATACGAATATTTCGAATGTAATATTCGACGAATATTCGAAACTTTCGAATATTCGCACACCCCTACTGCCGCCAGGAAAGGGCACGCAATTTTTTTACCTCGTGGACGTTTTTGTTCGGCCAACTCGAAAGTAGCTTTTGTGTGTGTAGGGGTGGGGGGGGGGGGGGGGGCTTCGTATTCGGGCGGTTTTGCTGCGCGTCCCCGTGACCTTGTCCGCATAGGAAAAAAAGGGGGGGAGACGACTTACCGTAGTCGAGGTGCCTACCGGTGGTTCCGCGGAGTTTTCGAACGGCTGCCAATCATCGTCGCGAATCTCGTGTTTGACGCGCATGGGACAGAGGAGCCAATCGCAACGCCAGAGGCCGCAGAAAATGAGTGAAGCAACGACATGCTAACCACCGAAATCCCGCGCGTCGGCCTCCCACTGCGCATGAATTGTCTTCGGCCGCAACGTAACGGGGGCGAAGTTACACTTTGGTTCGACCCCTTGGGAGTGAGCGCCTCGCCGCGTGCAGCGTACTCTTCCGACGTTTTATTGGTTTTATGTTGGCGCGCTGCCGACTGGGAAGCCTCGGCCCAGTTCCTGGCAATGTTTCTCTCGTCGCGTGGTCTTTAGCGGCTGGCTCGATCGTCCCTTTAGTATCTTGTGCATGCCGCCGGCAGCTATCAACCAATTTGTCTTTTTAACACCCGGTTGCGTGGATAGTGGGGAAGAGGACCGCGGATGCTGCAGTGGCGCCTGTTCGGTGCCTTCGATGGTTTCGTGTGGGCAGACATCCCTTCAACATGCGAGTTATCTCCGCGGCTATCGGTCTATAACTTTTATTATAGCTCAGTTCGACTGCCGCTGCACCGATAACGTCTGTCATGCAATAAACGATACGCGTACATCCAGCGCTACATTCTTGCTGCGCCCGCTGAGCCTGCCCTCGCCCCTACGACCACGGTTGACTTGTCCCTCAGGGGCGTAGCCAGAAATTTTTTCGGGGGGGGGGGGATTCAACCATACTTGCGGGGATTGAGGCCTGCCCGTCGCCATTGCGCGGGTTTTTCGCCTATTTCTGCCATCCTCACGTCCGATCATGTGACGCTCCCCTCCTCCGCCGTCCTACGGCGCTGGGCGAGCGGAGGTGACGTTAACCCCCTCATCCCGGCGCCGGATCTCGACGGTGGCGCCGCGTTCCAGTCTCGCGTGCTCGCGTCGCTCGCGTCTCGCGAGACGTTTTGCGCGGCGGGAGAGTGAGACCGGCCCCGGAAAGTCTCAAGTTCTAGCGATCGCCGCAGAGGGCGAAAAAATCGACCGCAGCGAGTTCCATCGATATGCGCGCAGAGTGGAGCTACTGACTCCTCTTTTAGCGGTCGGCTATCTTAGTTTGAATTTTCCCTGCTAGAGGCGCTAAACCACCCAAATTTTCCACTTTAAGGAATTGTTTTGCGCAAGCTAATGAATCATTCAAACATGTTATTTTGCTTTGGATAGCGTTACTTATGTTTAGACTTGATATGTATAGCTGCTTTTTAATTGAAGTGTCAACGTTTTAAGACTTCAGTGATGACTAACTGGACCAAAATCCAATTTGTATCCATCTTTTCCGTGGCCGTTGGCGTTCAAATTGTTCGGCGGCAACGTAAATGCGGAAGCACCTTTCGCTTCAGTTCGCAGACGCCCTTTTATCTTTACAGCAATAGTAGCTGACTCAGTTTACCGGCGAATTTAGGAATGCCTCAGCGATCGAGATCGAGGGGTACGTTTGACGCTTTCATGGAGTCGATCTGTTGATTCCGCACCGTAAGCAGGTAAGCCGGAGCGTCAGTTATGCTCTTGTTCAATGGTCCGTCGTCGTTTCTTTGACATAGTTTTCTATAATAACGAGTACATAAACCACATATTGTTCAGTGTCAGCTTTGCATTGCCGTGTAACTTGCACACACGACACGTCTGGCTTGTGATTTCGGTGTACTGTACCTAAAGGGATTGCGCGTGATTTTTCAATAGGACACCTAGGCAATTTGAAGTGGCTATGCGTGCAGCGTTTCTAATAATCGAGCACAAGTTTTTTAAAAGAGATTTTATATCCGCGAGGGGCGCGAACAGCGGTGATTATTGAACGTAATGGTAATCGCATTAGGTGAAAGAGAACGTTTAAGTGCTTTGGGGTTCTTCATGAATGATTAGATTGTGTTAAACATTTAGATTATTATCAGCAGTCCTTAAAGTCAAGGGGGCTTAAAGTTAATGCGGTCTCTGGGGGTCTCATACCCCTCCACCGATCAGGGGCGTAGCCCGGGGGGGGGAGTTGTGGGGGTTCAAACCCCCCCCCCCGAAATTTTTCAGTTTTGCTTGCGTATATATACAGGCGCACATACAAATGCACGCACCAACATACATAAAGTATAATTGACCCCCCCCCCCCCTCGAAAAAAATTTCTGGCTACGCCCTTGCCACCGATATTGAGATCTAAGACCCATCTCGCCAGAATATAGGGATGTGTGTGTGTTGGGACCGTCGAGATTGTTCAGAAACTCTTATCATTTTCCTTGGTTTCACGATTACTATAAAACCTAAACTTTGTAACGAATTTTGCCTGATGAGTATTTTGTACCTTCCACCCTGTAACGGCAGTGGTTTCGCGAATAATATTTCTTATGTCGCAAGTGTCGAAGCTTCGTTTCGCTGCTTCCATAGATGGCAATTGGCAATTTTCATTGTTTACTTGATCGAAAGTGTGTATTTCATCTGATGTGTTTTTTTCTAAAGCGGATATAGAATTAATGTAATGATGTGTACTTTCAGAATACCAATATTTCCCCGACTTCTCTCCAGAGGTCTCAGCATCAAGGCGTGAGACCAGTAAGTGGGAGCTTTCCAAAAATAAAGCACAATGCCATTGCTCCTGCTTAAATTTATATAATGATATACAGCATTCTTTTCCAGTGCCCCTCAATATCTCTCCACCAATACAAGAGCCAGCATCCCATGGGGCACAGGAGTCATTGCCAACAGCACCAACTACACAGAGTAGGTATTCTTCCTCTTATTAAAGCAAGATTAATGCAAGATTACATAGTAATTCCAGTAAGTGTGTCCTCATTCTACAAAACAAAAAGGAATTATTCCTACATGCGTCCCCAATATATAAATATTGGCACTACAACTGGTTAATGATACAGCTCATTACATTAAATAGATGCTTTCATTAAATAAATGCACTTTTGTTTTAACGTTTTACTATACGCCACTGGGTGTGTGCCTACTTTTGGCCAGTCATATACGTGGCTGTGTGACAAAAAATACATTTTGCCTGTGTTTATTTTGTTCTCATAACATGCAAAAATGCCAAATTAGCCTTTTACACTAGCCTGACCTGGTATTTCAATTTGGGCATAGCTTGCAAATTTTGTAAAGGATGCACACAAAATTCCAGGTAATAATACGTTGCATTAAAATACAAATGTACGTGTTTCTAGTGTACCAAACTTAGCACACCATTTAACCAAAGTGTAAGTTTTAAAGCCTCTTGCTTAGACTTAACATTAGTGATGTGGCTTTTTGATTTTCCAGGAACCCCAAGAGCCAGGACCAGGACCCGGAAAGCGCTCACTCCATGTTATATGAAGAGGCTTCAGAACTACTGCGACGAGAACTCCTACCTCCATCAAATTGTTGCAAGACTTAAAAAGTCCAAGAAACCAATTGCATCTCATGCGCAGCGTCTTCTTGAAGCAGGCAGGTACCTAAAGAAGGACTTTTTGGAAATTCTAAGAGTGCAAATGCATCTGCAACCACTGAAAAAACATGGGAGACGATGGCCGATGCAACTTAGACAGTTTGCCCTCAGTCTTTACTTTACAAGCCCCGAGGCATATAAATATCTATCAAAGGTACTAAGTAGGGGTGTGCGAATAGTGCCGCATAGTGGCCGAAAATATCGAATAGTATCGAAGCGTGCACTGTCAGTAACGGCAAGAGAAAGGAAAAATCAAGAAATCTACGCGTGGTGACAGGTTTGTTACGTGCTTGTTCGGTAGTTTTTTTTTTTTCAGGTTTTATGGGCGCGCAACCATGTTGATAGAAGAGCTGCCATTCCAGTTAGCCGTGCCACTCTTAACCTCTTGGGCAACAGAGGGTGGTGGTACGGTAGCTAGTTTTTTTTTTTCGTATAATTGTACAATACGGCTCATCTGACAACTGTCACGTTATTGTGCTCCATGGCCATGCTCTGGGCCCAAAAATCTTCAGGCGCCCGTTCACAGCAGCGTTTTGTTTGAGCACCGGAACGATGTGAGTTTTTGAACAAGTGGTGCAGTACGGCAGTGGCGAATGTGCAGCGTGATCAAATTTTCACATGTGAAGCCAATCCTCAAGGGTTTCGCATGCCAAATTCGGGACGTTCTACGGCACTTGCGGCATACGCGACCGAACTATTCAAAAGTCCGTACCTTTGTTTCGGAAGTGAAGTTGAGAAGGGCTTGCCACTTTTCTTGTCTTTCTTTTTTTTTTACTTGCTGAAATAACATAACCTCCTCTAAATAAACACGCGCTCATTTTCGAACCAGGAAATCGGTGAAAGTTTTAACGAAGGCCTATTGTAACGACGTTAGCGTTAGTTTTAGCCACCCCACCTTCACCAAGTTGCACCATTGGCCTTTGTCGCGTTTTAGATATTCGTACTGTCGAATTATTCGAAAGTTTGAATACTAGCTATTCGAAAGTCGAATCGAATTATTCGATTAGTTAGTATTCGATCGAATTCGAAACTCAAATATTCGCACACCCCTAGTACTGAGCCTTCCCACAGTAATGTCCTGAAGGACGTGGCTGTCGGCCTTAATAATAAAGACAGGAGTTCTGCCTCAGATTCTCGAGTTATTCAAAGAAAAGGCAAAAAACAATTGGGAAATTCAAGACAGAACTTGCTGCCTAATTTTTGACAAAATTTCATTAAAAAGAAATCAGCAGTATGACCCTAAGGAAGACATCATACATGGATATGTTGATAATGCCAGAGAAAGAACAAATGGCACAGCGCACACTGCAGCACTCGTGGTCTCTGGGATAGCGAAGAAATGGATACAGCCAGTAGCCTTTTTGAGAAGAGAGGGGACAGTTCACGCAGGGCCCCTTTTAATGTCATTGAAAAAGCTAATCATTGAGCTAAAGGCATGTGGCCTCTTCGTCAAAGCATTGGTTTGTGACCAGGGTAGCAGCAATTGCGTTATTGCAAGGACACTGGGTGTGAGCCCTGACAGGCCTTTCTTTATTGCTGATAAATAGAAGATTTCCTTCATTTTTGACGTCCCCCACCTGTTGAAATGTATGAGGAATAATCTGAGGAAGCATGATATTCCTGTTGGTGATAGGGTTGCTTCCTGGGGTTTGCATGAATCAACACATCACCTGAAACTAAAATGCCTACCTAAACTCACTGAGGGCACATCTATGAAAGTGCATTTGGTAACATGAAAGTAAAGTGGGTGCTCAGCAACAGTGTCTATCTAGCAATAGAAGCATTCATAGCATTTAATGTTCTCCACCAGAAGCCACAAGCACAGCTGAGTTTGTTGTGAAAATAGATCAGTTTGATTCATTAAACAGTTCTTGTGTAAAGATAGCTGAGAGAAAAATGAGGTATACAATTAATACTTCTACAGGGCACATTGAATTCTTGCATTCTTGGATTGCATGGATTAAATTTCGGAAATTCAAAGAACCTAGGCAACCAAGAACCATTTAGGGCTGGCAGGTGACAATTAAAGCGGTTTGTATGCTGTGGGCAGATCTGCAGGAATCCTATAACTTCAAGTTTTTGCTCGCTCGTCGTCTGAATCAGGATCCCTTGGAGAACTTGTTTGGGATCATTCGGCAGCAGCACAGCTGTAACGAGACTGCAAACACATTCCAGTTCACTGCCGGTCTCAGGCATATCATTGTCTGGAAGCTCTTCAAGCTTTCAGATGGCAGCAACTGCCAAGCAGATAAGGCTGTTCTTCTAACTGAGCTAAAGAAATTAAGACTCGATCAAGAAAGTCCTACTGTGGCCGACACCTTCAGCTCAAACCTTTCAGACACCGAAGAACCAGCAGATGTACTTGAATCAAACATAGTTTGTTACGTGTCAGTATACCTAATACAAGCATTTCTGAAAAAAGCACCATGCTTACAGTGCAAGGATCTCTTGAAAGACAAAAGCCAAGATTTGTCTTCACCAAACCAAATCTCCATGATGTTCAAAGCAGTGGAGGTGCAGGACAAGACTCTAGGTAATTTAACAGTGCCCACAGAAGCAGCTTTCAATTTTGTCAGAAAATTGGAAGAAGCATTCTCTGTTCAAATAGGTGCTGTAGCACACTTGAGAGGGGTGTCAGAGAAACTGCTTCGTATTATGATGGAGGTGACTAATGGCCCATTTTGCAGTGCTCACTGTCACAAATTGTTTCTGCAAATGTTTGTACTAGGGGTGTGCGAATTGTGAAATTTCACCTCAAATCGAATTTAGTGGCCAAAAGTATCGAATATCGAATAGTATACTTGCACAACATGTGTACCGCCAGTTACGGCAAGACAAAGGACAAATCAGGGACGTTACGGCGTGCCGACAGTTTCATTACGCACTTGTTCGAGAGTGGCTTTTGTTTCACTTTCTATGGGCGCGCAAGCATGTTGATAGAAGAGCCGCCATTCCAGTCAGCAGCGCCACTCCAAACCTCCTAAAGACTAACAGAGGGGGGTATGGTGGCTAGTTTTTTCCCCATGGTCGCGCAATACGGCTCATCTGACAACGGTAATGTTGTGCTTCATCGCCATGGGTGCTCCGTGCCCAAAAATCTTCGGGCGCCCGTTCACAGCAGCGTTTCAACTGCGTGCCGCAACGATGGAAGTTTCTGAACGAGTGGTTTGGTGTGGCAGTGGCGACTGGCCAGCGTGAACAAACTTTTACAAGCAAAGCCAATGACCGAGGGTTTCGCAGGTCAAAGTCGGGACGTTTTACGGCACTTGCAGCATACGCGACCGAACTGCGCAAGAAGTCCATGCTTTCGTTTTGGGAACGAAGTTGTGAAGGGCTTGACAGTATTCTCATGTGTTTTCCTACGTGCGGAAATGACAATCTCTTTTAAGATGAGCGTGCGCTCGCTTTTGAACCAGGATGTCAGTGAAAGTTTTAACGGAAGGCCTAGTGTAACGACGTTAGCGTTAGTTTCTGCCACCCCACCCTAACCAAGTTGCACCATCGGCCTTTGTCGCGCTTTAGATATTTGTCCTGTCGAATTATTCGAAACTTCGAATACTAGCTATTCGAAAGTCGAATCGAATTATTCAATTAGGTACTATTTGATTCGAATTCGACACTCGAATATTCGCACACCCCTAGTTTGTACATATTAGGATTCTTTGGTATTTGGAATTCAAAAAGAGAGAATTAAGCCACGCAAAGACTTGGAAGTCTGCTGCAAAAATTGACTTAGCAGTTCAAGACTATTGTTTTTGTGCTCATACACTGCTGTGTTATAATTGTTCTAAGCAAAAAGGATAAGCAATTCAAGGAGCTCATGATTTGGTTGTACAATTTTACTTGTTGTCCATGTGTTTACAAGCAATGTACTGATATTTCCTACAGTATTGTTGTGACCATGAAGTGTTTGTTATGTATCTGTGTTGTGAATTAAGCTGGTTAGTTACAATGTGGGAACGCACAGAATGATTAGACCATACCTATTAATTTCTGGGCACTTGCCGTGCTGTCAAGTGGGCTCTTTACCATGAAAGGTTGAATTTTCCCAGCCCACTTGTCTGCGGTGAGCTGCAAGCTGAAACAAATTTTGTGCTACTCCGAGCCATTACTTGCCTCTTTGGACACAACTTAGCCGATTGCCTCTGCAGAGAGAAACTAGACTTTAGGATAATTTTTCATCCAGGGCGAATTTATTATAGGTTCGCTCCACCAGTTAAAATAGTTTTGAATCCATAGAAATTTAATATATGAATTGTTTTTGGAGAATTACGTGCTGAAACCACGATGCGATTATGACGCGCATCATAGTGGGCACTCCGCATCAATTTTGACCACCTGGGGCTCTTTAATGTGCACCTTAATCTAAGTACACGTGTTTTCGGTTTTCGCACCCCACCGAAATGCCAGTCACGGCGGCCGCATCCATTTTGTCGCCTAGTTTTCCTAGGCGATAAAACAAAACAAATGCTGCCGTCGTGGAGGGAATTCACACCCACGTCCTCGCATTTACCAGCGCGGCACCTTACCTGCTATGCTAAACTTGTCAAGAAATAAGCCAGTAGTAAGGAAAATACGGATTCGGGTGGTTTCACAATGTGAAGTCAAAAGGTCTAGAGAAGTGAGTTTTGCCAGCCACTGAGTTTCGCGCTGCAAGCTATCGTAATCTCTCCGCAAGGCTACCGGCCAGGTAATGTCCCAAAGAGGCTGCATAAAATTGGCACGAGGAAATAGGGAAATAATTGTAGTGTACATGAGCGTATACATAGGTTTCGTGGCTCTTCTTGCTCGTGCGTTCGCGCTTTATGAGCCACTACTTCACGATGTAACCGCGTTGTTTGCTTGTGTGAACGCTCAGTGGTGTACTTTGTCTTGTAATGATTTATGAATATGTAATAAAACATTATCAGGCTTACACATCGCCGGTGTTGTGTGCGTTAATGCCAGTTGAGGCATTGGCGTCTCCTGGCACCTTCGTAGCATTTCACACAGTTGGGGCACGGAATACACACGAAAGACAGTTCAGAAGATTCATTACGACACTCGCAGGGCTCGGTAAGTGAACAAAACGTGGCATATACATTTATTTCTTTTGTACGAGCACGGGCGACCGGAGCGCACTGCACAGCAACCAAAAACGAGCGACGGCAGCCATATTGCATAAAACTCATTTCCGTTTCCTGTTGTACAACGGCATCTCTTGGTCGGCTACTTTAGTTCACAACGCCACCGCTACCCTTATTTCCGTTGCACTGTCAAAGGTACAGTTTCCCTTCTCTAAGTGTATGGGTGTTCTCTGGTGAGACTCTCTCTGGACCTCGTAGGGTAAGCACGTATTTTCTTTCCCGTCCGTCGGATCCTTTGTTTTGGGCTCGCTCGGACGGAGTTCACAACGGTGCCTTGCGCCAGCGGCGAGCGTTTACCTTACGTTGTCCTTTCCGAACGCTAGGCTGAAGAACGGTGCGGTGCATTCGCGCGTGGTCATACTACGCCGGAAACGTACCTATCGAAGCCAACGCGAGCGGAGTCTGCCCTTGCTCGAGCGATCGGGCCCTGTGGTCGCAGAGCGTCAGAGTACGCAGCATAGTCGCGAGGGACCGTTTCCCTCAGCGGCGTGTCGCCGTGAGCCCTTTTGCCCGCGGAGACGTGCTCGCGGCACCCTTTGTGTTGTGTTTTGCTTCTCCCGCCGCCTTTGGGAGCGGGCGTTGTACTGCGTTTTGTGGTGTTCCCACAGGCAATAAAGTGTTGCGGATCTTGAGAGCAGTACTGTGTACTTGCCGCGCTGCGCTCGGCGCCTTTGCGCTCGAACGTGCGTGTGCAGCGGCGCGCTAGTTCACGCGAGGCGACGGCAGACGCGGCCCTGTGGCTCGCTAAGTCCGAACCCACACTAGTGGCCGTACTCCTGTGAGATACATGCACACTACAACTTTATGTATGTTCGTGCGGGCGTATGTATGTGTGCGTGTATATATACGCAAGCAAAATTGAAAATTTTCGGGGGGGGGGGGGGTTCAGCCACCCTTGGCTATGCCCCTGTTGTCACTATTTGTGTACAACACAGCAGTGCCCTCAAGGACTTGATGAACGGCTCTTCAACATTGCCTACGAAGTGCTGACGAGAAAACAGGTTCCTCAGTCGGATGCCAATATCGAGATGCAACTCTTGCTGAATGCGAACATGGTACTTTACTAGGTTGCGAATATGTATTCTGGACATTATTTTCTACTCACACTGAGATATTGAATCGGCATTCGTTAAACGCCTCCGTAATGTTCTTTTCGATGTGGTTTCCTGTGCAGGAAACTTATTTATATTGGTGCATGGGTGGGGAAATTTCTATTTTAATATCTGAAGCGCAGTATACTGACGGCGCATCTGAAGACTGACGTGGAAAGTGCCCCCATGCATTAATACTTTCGTGCACTAATAGAAGAGCACGAAAGTTGCAGTTAGACATATGTCTGTAGCATGGCTGGTGGTCTCTAAAAAATTCGTCTAGGAGCGTTTCTTTAAATTCATTTTATCTACTTATAACCTACTGCCGGCGATGTAAAATTCGTAAAGTTTACGTAGCTCAACGTTAGCTTTAAATTGCTAACTTTATTTCGCCTCAGGGTTATACGGCACTATTTTTTTATTAAAAATTCAAATGTAACGTTAATGTAACGACCCGTTCCAATTTTCGAAATGTAACTGGAACGAGTTCCTTTCACGCTAAAGGAACTTGTAACGGGAACTCGTTCCAAGATTGGGAAGGAACGAGCTTTCGTTCCTGTTTTAGAGGAACGTGTAGAGCACTGCTGGATAGCCGAGTGGTTAGGACGCTCGCCTTCGGATCGAGGGTACGCGGGTTCGAATCCCACCTCGTGAAGAAATTTTTTCGGCAAGCCTTTATCTCGTTCTCTTTTATTTATATGTTTTTTTCTGTCTCTTTGTTTCTTTCTCTCTTTCTTTTTCTCTCTCTGTACTAGTTCTCTCACCCATCAGGGTGATTACAGGCCACGCCGGAGCGGTGAGTCGTAGGACTTGCCCAAATTCTATGGCACATACCCGTTCACGACGATTATTGTTTGCGTAGCAGAGGCGTTTTACAGCGAAAGCTGTTATGAGATCATTTCACCGGCCGTTTTTGGCGCCGTAGTTGTCCGCCGCCACCGCCGCCGCCGCCGCCGCTGCTGCCGCCGCCGCCGCCGGTGTCCGTAACCAGTATCGCTCGAAATAAGAAAAAAAACGAAATAAGAAAAAAATTCCAGGATGGAACGGGGTTCGAACCTAGGCCCTCTGCGTGGGAGCCCAGTATTCAACCTCTGAGCCACGCCGGTGCTTGAAGCTGCTTTGCAAGAAGGTCCTATACAGGCTTCGTGTCGGGAAGGAACCACATTAGCATATGCAATATAGCGTGGTAGAAGAGTAACATAAGCACCAAGCGTCGCACAACGCGAATTTTGTAACCAGGCGTCACACAATGCGAATTGCGCAACGAGTAGGTTGTTGAATGCTTCCAACCCCTTGCGAAGGGCTCTGGCATAATTCTTCGTCGTCATCAGGCACAGCATCAACAAAGTGCGCATAATGCCTTACATGCGTTTAGCAGGTACTACGGCTCTTCGTAGAATGACGAAAAATGGCACAGTGCCTGCTGCCCTACTTCTCAAAAATTACAATGATATATAGCGTCGTGGGTTCCTCGCAAGTGCACTTGTATTGGTTGCCAAGGAAGCCCATAAGCGCATGATCCATTTCCTCGGGGTCTCAGTAAGATTACAATGATTTAGATCGTAGTGGGTTCCTCGCAAGTGCACTTGTATTGGTTGCCAAGGAAGCCCATAAGCGCATGATCCATTTCCTCGGGGTCTTAGTAATGTTCTTCGCCCCCCCCCCGTCTCTCTCCCACGTCAACGTATGTTATACAGCATGACGGGAGAGGGAAATAGCGACCGGGCGTCATCCAATGCAAATTACATAGCTGGTGGGCCGTTTAAAGCTTCCAACCCATTGCAAAGGGCTGAGCCATAATTCTTCATCGTCATCAGTCGTCACGTCACCAAAGTGCACATAATGCCTAACAGACATGTAGCTGGTGCCTCGCTTTTCCGCAGAATGACGAATAATGGCTTAGTAGGTGCTTCCCAACTTCACAAAAATTGTGATTTATGGCGTAGTGGGTGTATTTCTACTGTACTTGTATTGTAGCCCCAAGAGAGCTTACAACGGGCTCTAGAAACGCCGCTCTTCCACCTTTCCCTGTGACTGTGCTGCGGTTTCAGCGCAGGCCTGGCGTTTTTTCTGGTAGTTGCTTTTTTTTTAATTAAACACGCGAGACTCGCAGAGTGTAATCACTGTAGATCATCCATGAAGACAAACAGGTCAACTGAACTCGGGATAAATAGGGGGTGTCTCCCCAGGGACTATTTGAGCGGACTTAGTGTTCGTCTGGTCAGGCGCGACTAGGGTGACTATAGAGTGAGTGAGGGAGTGAGTGAGTGAATAAACCTTTATTCGGTCCAGCAAAACGCGATAAAACGCACACCCGGCTAATCGCACGGCGGCAGTGGCGTAGGGAGAAATGTTTTCCGGGGGGGGGGGGGGGTCACGCCCTTGATCCGACGTGGGGTCCGGGCAGGTAAGTGTGGTCGAGTGTCATTTTGTGATCTGTATACCATGGCGAAAAAAATTTCGGGAGGGAAGGGGGGAGGGGGGGGGCACGGCCTGGTGTGCCCCCTCCCCTCCTGGCTACGCCACTGCACGACGGTACCGACAGGTCTAGCCTGCGGACCCGATCATGGGCGCGCTGGACGGCGATGATTTGGTCTTCATAGACCGGACTTCGCAGGAGCGTGTCCCACTCTTCCTTGGTGAAGTTCGGGCCCAACGACCCGCCTTCCCAGAGCATGTGAATGTAGCAGCTCGTTGCCCAGCCAGGTATGCAAGCTGCAAGTGTCAGGACTAAATGGCAGTCTGTTGCAGTGGCGTAAATAGAGAATAACCACAAGGGGGGACACACGTCTTGCCAAGGAGGCCTTTTGTTTTTACAGATATAGGTTCAATTTTAGTTACATGAAAACTTAAATCATTATTTAAAAATAAAAATAAAAAGCGAGAATGGGCCTCAGGGAGTTTCACCTAACAACTGAGCAGCCAATAGTAGAAACGTACGTTGGTGGCGTTAGTTCCAAAGTGTGGCTTGTGGGTGGGCTCCAGCATACTTATACTTAATATATCACTCGGGTTAAGCGATCAAGGGAAAATGCTAGCTGTTTGTTGTTGTTACGCGCAAAGGTACAGCTTTTCTTAAACTTCAGCTCGAGGTCCATCACGATAACTCGCTTTTAAAGCATGTTCATGTTTCCCGGTGATTTTTTTAATTAACATAACCATAGTCAAGCGATCGAACTCATGCTTCATCGTCAATGGTTTCCAAGAAACCGTCGATGTAGATAAATAATGGTGGATGGCATGGCATGGCAAGAACTTTATTATTGTCCAGAGAGACTACGGCCCGAGGGGCAAAGCCCCCAGGCTAGGTCGGTGGCTCCGCCCACGTAGGCACCGGTAGGCCAAAGGCTTTCCCGATCGCGTTTACTCTCCGGACGGCCAGGAGTCGACGTATAACCAGTGAAGTCCTCCAAGATAATGGTAGATGAACTTCGATTGTTTATTTGCTTTGCATTTTAAAGCCAGACATGATAAACATTTGCAGCAAGCCAGAAGTAAGCCGTAACACTTCAGAAAGCTAGGGCTCTACAGTGCCTTTTGAAACGGAAAGAAGCTTTCACTTTTGCACTTTGTTTCTGCTCCTTGGAAGGGCTATTCAAGGAGAGACACATGCAAAATGTGTCCCCCCCCCCCTCAGCCTCAACACAAGGATGGTCAGGACTTCCAGAGACACCCCACCCCCCATGATTTACGCCACTGGTTTGTTGGATTGAAATAGCGGGGACTAACTGCTGGGCTCTAACTGCGTCGGCACCAACTGTTAAAGGTCAACTCCGGCGATTTTTTGGCCATGTTAAAGTAATCGCGCTTTTAAGTTCCTGAGACGCTCCTGTTACGGGCCCAAAGCAAGAAATACTCGGCAAATTAGGGAATAATTTTAAATAAGCAAAAAAGCGCAACACCGAAACCGAAACCCGATCGAGCATACTGTCTTCGCGTGACGTATAAGTCGGCAAAAACCGGAAATCATGCAAGGCATGCCGGTCCCGCGAGCGCGTAGTATGAAAGCTGCGAAGAGCAGACGCTCAAGGGAAAGGTGACTCTGTCGGAAATATATCTTGTGTGTGACTGACTGTGGCACGTGCACCAGCTCTTCGGAGCTGTCGGAAAATGACAGCTGCGATTCCGACGCATTTGGAGGCCAAGTAGAATCGCCATTCCTCTTCGATGAAATGGAATACACCTGTTTAGTTCTTTGCTTGCCTGGTTGCGCATTCCACCGCCAGATGGCGCCACCTGTCCAGGCGGCTAAAGATTGTGGGGCCGCGATCGGGTAAAATGCTATCGCTGAGAAGTTTGCGGACTAACTAAAGCTTCTTAATATTGCTATGAGAAGAGTGCATAAGTTTGGCAAGAACGGAGTTCAACATCGCGTTGGTAGGGCCGAAGGAATTTAATATAAGCCAAGTACGAGCCACCTTTCACAACAACGTAGATTAGGCTACGTTGTTTCGCACGACGCGCAGCTCACCGTATACCGAGGAGCCTGGTTTTGGACTCGTGGTGCATCCTGTATACGTTACGGAAAGTGTTTCCGTACGGTTATGTTCAGCCATGTGCACCCTTCAGCCGGTACCGTATTACTGCACTTTCTGTGCGGTGAAACCGGCCCTCCCAAGACACTATACTATAAAGACGCGGGGTAATCGTTAGGTGCAAGTGTTTCGTGACTGTCAAGATAAATATACGGGGAATTGTGTGCAGCCCACAACGCAACACCACTTGTCACCCATCGCACGCACGCCCAGAAGGAACTGAAATTCGCACGCCCAGCCAACGAAGCGCTGGCCAAATACACACGATTGTTGGCTTGCGGATAGCAGACGCTCTAGTGACCCCTCGGTTCCGTTACTTCCGCTTTGCCAAAAATGACGTCACGCACACAATGTTGCCAATTATTCAGGGCAGCGAGGTGGGAAGAGTCGGGGCAATCAATAAAATTCATTTGTAATGAATCTGCGTATCTCTCCAGCTTGTAATTTCGCATAAATAACGGGAACGTTAAAAGGAACGTGACCAGCGAATTTTATTGAGATCCATTGACCTCGAAAAATCGCCGGAGTTGGCCTTTAAGCCACCTGTGGTTAGTCCTTAATCCCACCGACTCTTTACCACGTCAAGGCAATTGCAAATCTACGTTACTGAGACAGTCTTGTCAGGCGCCTGGTAGGAAAAATTCTTGGCAAGTTCGAAAATAATTTCACATAAGCAAGAAAGCGCAAAATCGAAATCAATATCAAACCTAGCGGTACACATAGACGTGTGCAGCGTTCCCCATTAGGGGGAGCAAAGTTTCCAAAGTTTCATCACCCCCTCACCCCCCCCCCTTCCCCAACCATTCGTCGAGTCAAAAGGACAACATGCTTAACAACGGACGAAAAATGGAAATGAAGCGTAGATGTGCTTCTTACAATGGCCTGCCTTTGGTCCCTGGATCCATGGATTTCCTGAAGTAAAGATAAGTAAGCAGTTCTTGGTGTGCAATATCACGGGCCCTTCGGCCGCCATTATCGTCAAAAACCTGCGCGTGGCCATAATTGGGTAAAAAAATTGGGTATGGGGCAGACTTTGCGCCCCCCCCCCCCCTCTTCTAGGGGATTAGGGAGGCGGCCGCCCACTTGACTCCCTCATGCGCACGCCTATGGCAGTACATACTTCGCGTGGCGTACAAGCAAGAGTTTATACTAGCAGGCCGGAGGAAGATAAGTTTCACGTGAGCGTCGTGACGGAGGCAGCTACTCACCACGTAAACATCGCCGCCGCAGCGACGTCCGGACATATCAATACCCATGCATTACCTTGTGCTTGACGGTTGTAGTTTTTCAGCGCTTGCGTGTGTTTTTTTTTTTCGTTTATTGGTATTTCGTCTCGGTTGCTTCGCATTGAAACAACTTGCTGGTTGGTACACGAAAGCCTGAGATGATGCGTCAAACGCGATAATTGACCTACGTCCCATGTCGGCGGCGTCAACACGAGTGATGCAAAAAAATCATCACGTGATGACACCACCACATGAAGTCATCATGACCCCACAGGTTGCCGAAATTTGTGACGTCATTATGACGTCGCTCTGATGCCTCATAACGTGACTTCACATAGTGACGTCATCACAGGACATCATTGCTCGGTCAGTGGTGGGCCGATCACTGAGGCAGTGCAAAACAAGGTGAGGCGCAGAAATCTTGCAATGCCTCCGGTCCAGGAGGCATCGCAAAATCACTGAAGTTGCAGAAAGTTTTCGGATGGGAGCGCGGGAGGTTAATACGTCGACTTAAAACAAAAAGAAGAGGATGGCTTTCGCCTCCGAGCCGAATGGGCCGGATGCATAAAGGACCCTGTGAGTTCTTTCAACTATTCTGAGCGCAATAACTTTCCTTCATCCGAGAGAGCTTTCGTCTGTGTCTGTTACCGTTTCTCGTCTGAAAGTTATTGCGCTTAGAACAGTTTGTTATATAGCTGCACATTCACGGGACGCGTCACAGACCTCTCTCCGCTGCAGAGAGCGGAACTACAGCCGAGTAATTTTCGCCGCTTTGCTGGCGGAAGTTGAGTCGGCACGCAGCTCGGCGGCAATTGTCGAAAGACCCCGGCATTGTGAGCGAACGCGGTCACAGTCTCATCCCGTGGCAAAAACATTCACCCAGACACCGTCACACCTAAATGTACACGTGCTATGAAGCCTTTGACAGTGCTAGTGTGGGCCGTACACCTGTTCCTTGAAACCAAAACGTTGGCGCAGCATTTTGACGGTAAGTTATGAGCACGTTTTGATTTTTTTCCCGCATTTAATCCATACAGTGCCGAGAGTTAGGCTTCTAATTGGATGCTGAACCTAGAAACTCACTCGCCTTAGTACCCAGTCCGCCACCGTGGATCAGTGGTTACGGTGCTCGGCTGCTGAGCCGAAGGTCGCGGGTTCAATCCCCGACGCGGTGGTCTCATTTCGGTAGAACCGAAATGTTAGAGGCCCGTCTACTGTGCGATGTCAGTGTGCGTTACAGATCACCAGATGGTGGAAATTTCCAGAGCCCTCCACTAAGGCGTCCCTCATAATGACATCGTGGTATTCAGATGTAAAACCCAAGATATTATTATCGGTACCTTAGAGGCGATGTTGCCTTGCTAACCTGAAGGGCGCGTGTTCGATTCCCAGCCACGATAGCCGCACCTCGATGGGGATGAAACACAAATAAGCCCGTGTTACAGATTTGGGTACACTTCGCGGAAAGTTCTTGAAGGTCCCTCACTACGAGGTGTCTCATAATCATGCCGTGGGTTTCGCACGCGTAAAAAACCACAGAACTTAATTAATTCAGTGTTAATCATTAAGTTAATTACTTCATAGCTTAAATAGATTCGAAATGTGCTAGCGTACAGTGGCGTCCTGTGTATTGTGCTCCTCGCTTGACAGAAAAGACAATATTACAGAAACGAATAAGCGTATATGTTTCATTTATTTTGTACTGTCCGTTAAAATAACAGCGCTGTAAACAAAAGCTATATATATATATATATATATATATATATATATATATATATATATATATATATATATATATATATATATATATATCATGTCGACTAGCCCTATACTCGGATACAACTTTAGAAGTCTGCGGCATTTCCTCCTCAGAGGCGGATGCACACGAGCCTGCACCAATGGGCGCACACTCCTGAATGACGTCATGAGCCGGATTGCCGTTGACCCCGCCTTTAAAGAACATTGCTGAGTGCATGAGCAGGATTATGTCTTTAGTCGAGGAGACGATAGGCTGCCGCGCTTCAGTTGCTTGGGCGGAGCCTCTCTGGTACTGACACAAAAACTTTCAGTTTTTTTTTATTTTTGCGTCAAATGAAAGGACAAGCCCTCAAGATCCGAGAAAATGAGCCCTGAAAATTTAATTACCGTAGTTGAAAGCTAGTTTCGGTTCATAGTGTACCCTGACGTCACAACACGGTGTGAGCTTCTCGTCACGTGCTCACGCAAATATCGTGACGTTTCCACGGCCTGCTCCGTCTGTGACGCACAAGCCACCATGTTGAATGTTTTGGAGCCCCGCCGCTGTGGTCTAGTGGTTATGGCGCTCGGCTGCTGACCCGAAAGACCCGAAGGTCGCGTGATCGAATCCCGGCCGCGGCGGCTGCATTTTTGATGGAGGCGAAAACGTTTGAGGCCCGTATCGTACCACCTGGTTAAAGTTTCGACCACCTGCTTAAAGAAGACCAGGTGGTCGAAATTAGCGGAGCCCTCCGCTACGGCGTCCCTCATAATCATATCGTGGTTTTGGGGCGTTAAACCCTAGATATTATTATATTCCATGGGGGCCCCAACTCATGGATCACAGGGACGCAAATATTTCTTTAGGTTAAACGCAATCTATTCACTACATTACGGCCTTAATATATTTTTCGTGAAGCATAGTTTGATGAGTTATACGTTTGCATTCCGAGTTTTCTTCTTAATTTTCCATTATTATATCCGCTCCAACCAGGCCGAAACATAACGCTCGCCATATACTATCCAACTTGGTACTTTTCCCCTTATAAAACCGTAGATGTTTTTAAAACAAGGGATAATTTTATACAGCTTGAATACTCAATTTTTTTTTACTTCAGACTACCAGATTCTTGACCTATATCCTTAAACTTATCTGAGTCATTGCAACGAAATTCTACACATTTGCATGAGCTGCCGGATATCGAGCACAGTCACGAAATAAATTGGGAAGTTCTTTCTTTGCGTGAGCGCGATATCGTCGGGAAATGAGCGTTCAAGTAATATTAGTAGAAGGTATGAATATTCTTGAATAGGGGTGTCGCTTGAGCTAACGTTTCTACAAGTGGTCTTGTCTTGTTCAAGATAGCAGATTGCTGTTCCGGCTGATGATACCCCATATAACCGCTTCAAAGAATGAACTTAGTTACTGTCTTGAAGAAGACAAGACCACTTGCCGAAACGTCGGCTCCAGTGACATTCCGTGTTCAAGAATATTCATACCTTCAAGCCTCCATCCTTCTGCCTTGATTAATCGAAGGTGTAACTGATATCACCACGCGCGCTTCTATTTGTATTCTTATGTAACCAGTCCGCTACACGTATAACCAGTGCCTTGTGCAAACCACGCCGAATGTCCAGGAATCTTCGAGATTATTTTAGAATTTCCCGATAAGACTGTGCGCCGCACGCGAACGATAGAGTTTATTCTGGAACTAAGTCAGCCACCACTGATAACGCTTGAATCTTCGATGCCGCAGGTATAAAAGACAGACGCGCTTTACTGCTGATCATATTACCGACGGCCGACAGTCTGTTCGCCGCTATCGGTGTAAAGCGTGTATTGCGTTTGCAATGAGTTTTCGGTTCCCGGGCACTAGTTCGCCCAAATAAAGAGTTTCGTCTTGAACACGCTGACTGCTATCTTCTTCAATATCACGACTACGTGACATGAGAGAGAGGGTACAACTTTATTAGAGTCCAGTGCAGATGCTGAGGTTGCCCCGCGCCACCCGGCTACTCCCACGTGGGGGCCGGCAGGTCTAGCCTATGCGCATATGTTGCACGCCCTGTTGCATCAAAAAAATTGGCCGCGTATCTGCGTGCTTCGCTGCAAATGTCGTCTAAAGACGATAGAAGAGGCGCTGCGTGATATATGGACGCCATCTGGCAATACGTCGGGAAACATGAGTGCTGTGTTGCGGGCTGGTAGTCCCGGCACAGCAGCAGGCGAAGACCGGCGGTGACCAACGCGACCGGCGGGGACGCCAGCAAGCCCGAACACGCGGTTTGGCGCGAAGCGCTGAAGCAGAAGAAACGTCCGCACTCAACGAGTACTCTCCACACATTCTTTTATTTACACGTCGCCTGAGTAAAACAGGAATGCCAGAGCGGCGCCCCATGGCATTCGTACAGTGCAATACAGAACCGAAACCGAAACACAACAATGAGCTCGTGCAGAGGGCACGGAGGAAGGCAAGTTTCAGCGCAGTCGCATTTTCAGCGCAGCTTAAGAAACTAGGCTCTTTAGAATTACGTATGTATGCATTTTCTATTAAAGGAACACACCACATAAAACTTACCTATTGATGTTGCGCCTTAGATATGCGTAATGTTTGCTTTCTGATCGACAATGTAGACAACTATGAACCTAGTCAGCCGTTCAAAGATGGCTGGCCCTCGGGCAAGTTGTTCAACTTTGGCCGAGTGGCTGAATCGAGTGACGTGCCAACAAACAGAAAGACAGACAGACAGACCAAAATTTCTCCGTTTAAGTATCCCAAGAAAGGCTATCGTCTTTAAAAAATAATTTGTCACAGCGTGACCCCGTCTACCGCAAGTATATCTGCGATATGCGAATCAGCTCCTCACGTGTAAGTCCGACATCGATATGTGCTAGATTTCACATTCCGGCACGTTTTCGCAAAATAAATTCTGGACACCTGCAGACGGGTGCAGGTTTAGAAGGCAAGTGCAATTCCACCACAAGACAGAGAGACAATAATCTTTAATGAAAATCCCGGAGAGGTTAGCCTGGTTTCTCGCCTGGCTTTCTACTCCAGGTGTCAGGTGATGACTATGGTATATACAATGGTGGATGCACACGTCTGTACCAATGGGCACACTCACTAGACTGACGTCAGGAACCGGCAGTACAATGGAACCTCGCTATAACGAACACTGACATGGCGAATTGTCAGTTATAGGGAACTAAATACGAACTTTGGCTGGTAACGCTTGATTTTAGTGGCATGTGTTTTATTTTTATAACGAAACCGAAAACGCGAGTGTCGGCGCGATGTCGGCTATAACGAAGAAATAGATGGTTCGCGAGAGGCTCAAAAGTCTAAAGGTAGCACAAAAAACAGAATAAATATTGAAAGACAATTCGCAACTAGATTTTTGTTTAAAATGTGGTTTTGAAATTGAAAAAAAAAAAGTGGTTTAAAACAGGTTACAAAGGTTGCAAAAATTTTAGCGGGAATTTTAGCGTCCGTTCTAGTGCGCCTAGACAGTGGACAAATGTCTGTTGAAACAGTTCTTGCATGCCGTCAACAGAAGACATCACAGCTGAAGGCGACGAAGGCACTGCTGAGGTTTTTAAGAGAGACGAACTTGGACAAGCGGCTGTGACAGAAATGTCGCGTACCACGCAAGAGTGACCGACTGATCCTGTGTGTGCAGTGTGATGTGCTAAATCTTTCTATCTTTCTCTCTTTCCTCTCCATCTTTTAATCTCCCCCACCCTGTCCCCATGTGTAGGGTAGCAAACCGGTTGTCCCATACTGGTTAACCTCCCTGCCTTTCCTTCTCTATTATTTCTTCTCTTCTCTTAGCGGGAATAAACAGCGGGGATGCCGCGGGCATGATGAGGAGGCTGATAAGCTATATTTGGAGAAACTCCCGAAGACTGAAACTACTCAAGTAGCAAAGGACCTGCATGGACGTTGTGGAAAACTTCGTTCTGCGTAGTGCATGCGATTTTTCAATCTAGAATTCTTGCGCGAGCCAGATTGCCAGTTTGTTAGCCTGCATGCCGGTTTGTGAAAATAACGGGACAGCAGTGAGGCCAGCAAAAAAAAAAAAAAAAAACATTCGAAAATAGCGCAATTCAACTGCATCAATATAAATAAATCATGAAAGACACACACCAATTTCATGCAATCTTTCGCAGTAAAAGTAATGAGATTTAAACAATTTCATGCTGCCATCTTATGGTAATAAAATGATGAATAGATTTAACAAATGAAGAGGCAGGACACTTCACGCAGAAATTCAAGTTAAACTAACAATGTGCATATTGTTACGTCTGAAATGTTGTGAAATACATTTAAGGCAACAGAAGTAGACATCGCAAATGACAGGATACAAAAAATGCATGTGCATAAAACCCCAGCGATTGTAACAATAATAGTATTATTAGCAGAAAATGATTAGTACGGCTTGATATCACTCCGCGTGCAGATGCGCCAAAGCCAGAAAGCTTTGGTTTCTCGACATTTCTGAGACCTGGTGACGAAGCCGTCGCGACGTGCATCCTGAGAAAGACCTCGTCGGCTCAGACGGCCGAGCTGGCTTGGCTCAGGGACGGCCGCACGGTGACCACGTCCGACGACCGGCGAGTCGTCGTCATCAAGGCTTCGCAGAACAGCCTCACTCTGGCCATCAGTAACGTGCTCGTCGAAGACGCCGGCAACTACAGCTGCGTCGCGGACAGCGCGGCCGGCCGCTTCCAGACCACGGTCCCTCTCACCCTTCACGGTGAGCGTAGAATGCTTGCACCCTTGATTTTTCCCAACAGCGAGAGCCCGCAAGTCTATCTAACGAAGACGGGGCTACCGTCACCCGTTTCGTATCAAGAGGGCTGCTTCTTGGGTGTTTGTAGTTGTCGTATAGTGTTGAGTTTTTGAAGACAGGCATGAATCAAGGCACACAAAACAACAAAGCGCTCTAACAACCAGCTCATTGAATAGTTGACACGTCATCAACGGCAACGTGACACGTCCCGTCTTGCTCTCCAGTTAAAGCAGCACCATCGAAAGTTCGCTGACGCACTTCGCCTCTTCGCTGATCATGGCTTTTGTGTCGACAAGTTCTTTGTGGTATGTGATCATACGCGTTCGCACGGAGGGGGAGGGGGGGCACCAAGTCTGCCCCATACTGTGACTTAGTAGGGAGAGGAAGGCGCTGAGATGAACCTTCGCCCCCCTGACGAGGAGCTTGAAGACAACGGCGAACAACCACATCCATTGGACTGAGTGGACAGGTGCCCATCTCTGTAACGTGTAACGTTTTGTTTGTGTTCTCTTCGGTGATCATTTACACGTCGGCCCATCCGGCCGGTGTTTTTTCCGTCATGTGTCAGTGGTACAATACATATGACTGCACCTTCTGCGCAAGCCACGAAATGGTTATGGTGTTTCCTTTAACAACCTCTGGGATTGTCATTTTGTTTTACGTTCAGCGTCTTCCAAGCAGGCGTCCGTAGTCGCGCTAAAAATATATTCTCCGCTACCCGTGGTGACAGCGCTATCAACATGTTTGTGAAGGCGCGCGGCAATGGTGCAAACGTTCCGGGCGAAACGACGGAAGTACGAGGCGAGATCCAGGATGCTCTTACGAAGTTGCCGTGTAAAGTTGAACTATAGAATTTCTTCCTGGATTGGGCTCTAAGTCGTTTTTTATAATATACGAGAAGTTTAATCGTTGTGCGAAGTGTCACTTCTTCGTGTTCAATTCGAGCGCGTAATCAGAAATGCACATGAGCACTTCGTCCTGGCGTTCAAGTATATAGTTAAGCTTTCGTTTTGGAAGCCTTATTCACCACTATGGTGATTGTATCAGTGGAACGGGAGCGTTCGAGGTAAGATATGTCTTTTTTTTAATTGACAGTATCAGAAAAGGGAAGCGAGGAAAAATTATATTAATAAATACTTAGGACGACCGAAAGTTCAACTAATTGGTACGGATTGATCTTGGTCTTTTATCTTGTGACCTTGTTTGCACACCTATAGCTTCTTTTATCATAAATATTAAAATGCTTTTGACAAGCACCTGGCTGGGACTTGGCGCAAGAAACCTCAAGTTTCCGGAAACACCCACGCTTCCAGTCAATCGCGTAACCTTTGTGGTGTTGAAGGCAGGTCGTGCCACGTGACAATAGTTATACCAACTTTCAGCGCAGACCTCGATGTGCCTCGCTGGGGCTCACAACCACCATTCTACAGGCTCCTGCTGAACTGTGTTGTTCCTCATTCGTCGTATTTCCCGGCGTTGTGTCGCGAGATATGAGTGACACATGGGCGTCGATATATCTCGGCAACGGTTCCGTTCCAATTTGTGAAAAGCTGCGGCGCTCGTTTTTATACGCTTACTTATCATGCCGACGAGCGCGCGCAGTTCGACTTGCCCACTTCTCGCTCGTGTTAAACTATAAGGCCGCCGTCACCTGAAGTTTGACCTGACCTGACCTCCAGGGTCATTGCTGTACCTCGAAGGGCATTTTAGGTTAACTTTGCAACGCCATGAAAGCCCGCCGAATTGACCTCCGGCAAACATTGTGCTATTACGTACCAATGAATTGGAGAAAGGTTCATGCTGTAGAAAAGCATTTCTGTAACTTCTATTGTACTCACCGATCGCGTTGTACCACGTGATATCGCAAAAGTCCAGTGCTCCATTCTTCAAACCCTATTTCGGACACCTGTCTATTAAATAAATAAATAAATAAATAAATAAATAAATAAATAAATAAATAAATAAGCATATGTATGATAGAGAAGAAATCTGACAATATGTGTCAGTGCACTCGTATCAGTGAGCTGTCGATACACATTCTCGCTGAGCTGTACTCTTTTGACCAGACTTTGGCTCAGCCACATTGTTCCCAGCGCGCACTGCGTGCGCGATGTTATGCTATAGTGCTCTCTCCAACGACTGCAACAGACACAAGTTTTCCTTAAGGCACGAATGGTCTCTTGTACATGCTTCATTTTCAGCTCTCCGCATTCCATCTCTGACACGGAGCTCCAACAACGCAATAAACACCGGAAAAATGCGAGACTGCTTCGTTCCTGCGACGTGTATCACATAGCCAACCCGCCTTTTTTTCACACTGCCACGGCGCATGTGCCCTTCCCCTAGTGGGAAAGGCGTGAAACACTTTGGTACGGTCTCCGCACGCCTCTCGATCTCGGAGGCTTTCGTTTCGGCGATCCCGGTTCACCACGCAAAACTCTGCCTCCCTACCAAAATGGCGGAGGGCAGCAGCAGCACAGGAAAATGGAAAAGGTGGAATTTCGCGAGCGCACCTACAGCACTGATAATGTGTTTTAAGACTATACGAACGCTGAAAACGCCTCTCATCAAATGCCTGTGCAGGCATTTTGATAAGGCGTTTCGCCACCGTATGTGAGGGCTGCACAACCTGCATATACGGTGGCGAAATGCCGTGTCGACACCTACGCGAACTGGAAAAAAAATCAACAGTGATGCATACGAGGAAGAACACTGCAAATGTAAGGAGTGCGACAAGCTGTTTTGACGCTGAAGCTGGCTTCAGGCGCCAAACGTCGGACACGTGTGACGCGAGGGCGTTCCTTTGGGGCAGTTGTCTATGCACGATCCTCGTGCTATAGCCTCTAAGGCATGACTCTGGCCTTGACTAACTACACGACACGGTAGCGTCGACTTTTTACGCACTTCAGTGCTCTTTTAAAGACATGAAGTTGAGGTCAAGCCAAATGCATTATTTTGAAGCTACTACAAGAGGTATGCAAAAATAAGTTTTATAAGCGCAAAGAAAATTATCAGCGTTATCATGCAAGAAGAAATTTGCAACGTTCAACAAGAACGCGGACATATTATCGAAAATAAACGAGGCAATACCAATCAGTGCGATTAGTTAATGAAGTGTAAAATAGCTTAGAGTTTGGCGTTAGTCCACAGGCTTTCGAAAAACAAGCTAAAGAAATTTTTCTTTGAAAGGGAAAAACTTATCGCCACTAAACTATATTGCACAGAACTTGTTGAGAAATTGTATGAAACAAATTTTCCACTGTGTGAAAAGTGTCTGATTTGTTGCTCTTGTAAAAGAGAAATACTACTTTGTTATCGCTCTTGTCATATATTGCGTAAAATGTTTCTTTTTTCTTTTTTTTTTAAGACGTGTATCTGCAGTATGGAAAGTGTGTCATTTGTTGCTCTTGCTAAGTGAGAAATATTACTTTGTTATCGCACATGTTGTGTGACGTGTCAAATTTTCTTTTTTTTTGTGCGTGTAAGAAATGTGTATCTGTTGCGAACCACAGGTGCAGAGGTCTTCGTCAGGCGTATAAAACGCCTTTTGCTTCTGTCTCTTTTTTCTTGTGTATCATTGCGAGAATTAAAACAACGATATTACAACTGCTCTGGCCTTCGTCATGTGTAACTGTATACGGCAATATACACGATAAGACTGGTCATCTACTAGAATGAAAGAAGGGGAATGGATCAAGGGTTCGTTTCTTTGTTAGACGCATCTTAATGATGCCGTCAGAAAATAAAGCCAAGGCGGAATAGCGAAACATTGTAGTTTTTAAGTGTAGTCTGGTAATTAGGACATAAATTGAAAGGAAATAAAGTGTACGAATAAACAACTTGCCGCCAGTAGGGACCGAACTTAGAACCTGTTAGTGTTGTTTGTTGTTAGAAATGTGTTTATTCAAAAATCATTCCCTGTTACGCTTGCACGGGTATTGTTATATGCTTTGTTTTTGTAAGTATTTTTTTTGTACCATGTGTGATATATCGTGTACATTTGGTTGCAAATATTTTCACCTGTCACTTGTTGCCATGTAATTGGTCTTCTGGGCCCTAGTCAAGCTGTTTCATTACAGCTTTTAGCCCAGGAGACATCCAGAATGTAATGTTTTCGTTTTATTCTGGAAAATAAAGAGAATGAATGAATGAATGAATGAATGAATGAATGAATGAATGAATGAATGAATGAATGAATGAATGAATGAATGAATGAACCTTCGGATAGCGCTTCCGATGCTCTACCAATTGATGTACAACGGCGGTCGTTCCCCCGTCCTTTTTAATGGCTATTTCTGAGCGTGTAACCGTGGAGGTGTTAGCCAGTGCCACTTGTAGCCACAGCGGCGAGTCTTTTGTAGGCGCGGTCCCTACTGATGGCAAATTGTTTTTCGTATATACTTTGACGTATATACTTTCCATGTGTGCACAATGACTACACGACAGTTAAAAACTACGAGTAATCTCCCATATGCCTTCACTGGCTTCACTAACGTACAAGAATAGTATTTACGCTTTCAAGTGCCAGATATCATCTGGGTTGATATCATTAGCATTTAATTATCTCCTGAATTACTTTTTATGCTGCTGATTATGTATTAGCTTAGTTTGTTGCAGTGCGGTGAAAGAGTCTCTGTGCAATATATTTTGGGACCTTCCTGATGTAGTAACTGTGTATCACTTATGTAGTTAGAAATAGCTGAAACGATTCAGAATTCTCTAACGTTCTCTTGTCCCGCCCGCTATCAACGCCTGTAACTGGAGTGTCCGTTTTTCACACGAGGCGTCGCCAGCCTCTCGAAAGAAGCGCGAGAAACGAAATGCGAGAAGCGGGGGTATGCGGGGGCGCGGCGCGGTGGACGCGTCCGCGCATGTCGGATTCGCTCGGGGTACAAGGTGCACCGCTCGCGTCTCTGTCGCTTGCACTGCAAGGCACCATTGGCACTCTTGAAGGATTGAGCACTTACTTCAGCTGGTTGTCTTGTAAAATACGTGATGAATAATCTCGTCGTGCTGATCAATTGGCCGTCGCCACTGCTACTGCTACTATCTTCACTTATACCTCCGTCCGTTCTTCAAGGTAAGCATTTGTCTACGTTTTAAGTGTTATTAGGGAGTTTTAGCTTGTAACGTATACTTCTTTACGTTACCGTTACCGGATTACGTTTACCGTTTTACCGGAACTCGAGTTTTAGTAAAGTTTTTTAGCTGCCCAAACGTAAACCTTTACGTACGTACGTAAACCTTTACGTTTGCGCAAACGACTAAATGATGATGATAACTGCATTTAAACTGCATTTAAACTACATTTAATTGAGATAATATTGAATTACGCTGCGGAAAAATCATAAGAGAGGTTTTTAGCGTGTGCAGTATCCCAGTATAAGCGAAGGGGTGTAGCAATACTAGCCATAGAGTTAATATACTGACTCTAGAGGAAAAGCTGGGCCGCGAGACCTATAACCACAAGAACGCTGACATCTTGGAACGTTGTCATTCTTGCCATCACATATCAATCCTAAAGAAGCATCTGCACAATTAAAAACTTGCGGATATTGTTTTGTGTTTATTTTGAATACTTCTACGAAAGAATACGACGGCTATTTATGCAATTTACTGCGCGCGGAAAGGAGCGTTTGCAGGCTGCTTTACTAGATGGCACCACCATATCAACACTCGCGAGTACGCGAGTGTGTGCTTGCGGCCGATTGCGCCGGTTTGCGCGTCGTGTTAAAGCCCCTGAAACTTCGTTCGCTACCTGTATCTCGTAGTTGTCATAGTGTCCCGTTGTGTGTGTTTTCTGTCGCCGCATACCACTCGACTTCATGTGACAGCCCTTTTTTTTTTCGAGCTGGAAACTTCAGTGCATCAGTGCAAACCAGGACGGACGGCAAAGAAGAGATGAGACAAACCCTGGAAAGTTATGTACGAACTAGTCGCAACCGATTTTATTTATACTTTTTAACGGCGATAAAGCTTCGTGGGCCGTGTAACTTTAGTTTCGATTGAAGCTTTCGGGAGATGTCTCACTCACATTCGCCGCTGCATGCTGCAATCGACATTTTTCTGCTTTGCGGCTCTCTGCGCTGAAGTACGGCAGCAATGAGCTGAAAAAGAACGTGGATACAGGTGTCTCGCCATTACAAGTCGAATCAGCGCGCGACCACGGCCTACGGACTTTGCTTCGAGCTGCGAGTCTGTCGAGTGACCTTTGTGCCAGCGAACGGAGAAACTTTGGTAGGGAGTGCCTAGTAAAAACCATGCAACAAACAGGTGGAAATTTTAGCTGTTATCAACCGGACCAGCTGCACAGACAACCGTACACTAACACACGGCTTCACGCATCAAAACACAGCTGATGTTCTCTGAACAGCGCGTAGCTGGCTTATGTTGGTAGATTAAAACTGATTACTACCGTCAAATATAGCGAACGTCTCAGGGTCTGGCAACGCTGGCAACGATCGTTTTGTTCCATCATGGCGGAACCCATGCGGTTATAGGTTTCAATGGATGGGCCCTATGGGGAGCTTTTCCTCTAGAGTCAGTATATTAACTCTATGATACTAGCAATACCGGGTTACCGGACGATCGTGTCGACATCTTGTGACGCTTCGTGCAACCACAATCATGAACACGTTTGTTTTCGCTTAGTGTTCTTGAGGGGGCAAAATGATTAAAAAGGCAACTCATTCGTAATTATGCCGCTACAAGCATTTACATTGGAAGTAGAACGCCCGATGTTTCTGCAATAACAATTTTGTGCTTGCCTGGTACACCATGGCCCCGCTAGATGTCGCCACCTATCCAGCCTGTCAGCGTTTTTAGGCCTCTCACGTTTGCGGATTCGGTATTCTAGGTCGCTCTAGCCTCGGTAATCCGGCTGAAATAAGGTGATCGTAAGTGGCGCTCGCACTTCGGCTTATTTTGACTCGGCGGTTGGAGTCTCCGCAAAGCGGATATCGCGAGTAGCCACAAACGAAGGTGGATTAGCGAGATAGGGCCGTGAACGTAAAGCCTATCCGGCGAGTAGTTTACGTTCCGCAAAAGTTTACGTTCCGTAAAGGTTCGCGCATGCGCAGATTCCATCCGGCATCCGGTAACACGGTAACGTAAAGAAGTATACGTACAAGCTAAAACTCCCTATTATATTATTTCTCTGAGAGTACCTTAATGGCCCATAGAGGCATCGCGCAAGTTGAGGGAGCGGGGGAGTACAATAAATGTTCATGTTACATTATACAATAAATATAAGAACATGCGATTCAGCACAGATTTCACTGAAAAACAGGCAAAATGAACTCAAGCGTAAACAATACGATAGTGTACAATAAAATTATGTTATAAAATATATGTATTATGTGTAGAAAACAGGCAAAATAAACTCAAGCGTAAACAATGCGATAGTGTACAATAAAATTATGTTATAAAACCAGGGTGTCGGAACGAAATGTTTTTCGTTTCGGTTTTAGTTTCGTTCCACCGCAAAAAGTTTCGTTCCGTTTCTGTTCCGGAACGAAAAAAAGAATGTTCCGTAACGGTTCGTAACGGTATTTTTTATGGAAGATTTTGAAGTTAAGGTAATCATTACGAACATTGGATTTGTGATGTAGTTACTTGCCCTGCTCTTAGGAAAGTGGTACAAGGGTAAAATACGTTCTTCAGAGGAGCGGAAGTAACTGTACCACGAATTTCTACCAACTAGCACAAACCAGTATTAATTTCAAAGTCATAGTATTTATTTTCTCAAAACACAAATACGAATTTTTCAGTGGGCTTAATGCTTTGTGTCAAGGGGGTGAGCACGATTTCAGAAGCAGCACGTCATTCAGTGTACTCTCTGATGTGCGAGACCGCTGTTCTGATAAAGAGATCGCCAGGCCTGCGCGGAACACGCAGCACAGTCACAGCGAAAGCTGGAAGAGCGGACTTTGTAGAGCCCGCTGGAGAGTCTCTTGGGGCAATAATACAAGTACACATGCAAGGTACCCACTACGCCATAAATCATCCCAATTCTTCTGACGTAGAGAAGTTCCCACTATGCCATTTTTCGTCATTCTTCGGAGTCTCGTGGTACACGCTACACATATGTAAGGAATTATGTGCACTTTGCGCTTTGACTGATGATGATAAAGAATTATGGCTGAGCACTTTGCAGTGGGTGGGAAGCAGTGTGGCGGAATGGGCGCCTCCATTCCATTTCAATTCCATTGCGGGGAATTAGAACTTGCCGCAATTCCGTTCCTTTCAATTCCTCGGAATGAAAAAACTTAGCGCATTCGGACTCAGGGAATGGCGGGCAGTTCAATTCCATCAATGTAATTCCTCCACGTAAGAAAGGCATCTTGATAGTTTTATCGAGTTAAGAATGAACGCCCCATAAAGCTGATGTCATCAGATGCATTAAGAACTGCAAGAGTACGCAAACAGGTTACCAATATCGAGGGATAGTAGCTTGGTTACATATCTTGTGCAGTACAACCACCCTACTAATTCCCATAGGGGCAGTTCTCCCGCTACCTATAGTATTTGCATGGTCAGCATGTTTTAACTAATGGTGGTGTTTTAACATTGTTTATGCTTAAATGTGTTAATGCTAAAATGACGACGTAGCCTATTTTTATGCTGACAAAAGTAGTATTCAAGAAAACTAAGCAGTTTTGCCACGCGTCTGGAGCGGTTGTGAATATGGAGAAACATAAGATTTGGTTAATGAGGAATAAGACCCTCTAGATCTGCTGGTATAGTTGG
>NC_051185.1:84089921-84198399 GCF_013339695.2 Rhipicephalus sanguineus | reverse complement strand
GTTACATCGATTCGTTCAATCGCGAAAAGCTGCTCGCACGTGAAATAACGCAAGCGTTCCGTCATTCATGAAGAGCAGGCTAGATTGACACTAATTGAGAACGAACGCGTTTATGAATAGTGCCGCTCCTTCAAGACCCACTTCTCTTTTTCAACGCCCGACTTTACTGGGTCGTCTCAGGCGAATAAATAGAGGACCCTGGGAGTTTCTTTGTGTATACACTTGCTGTCTTATTTTTTTCTGGAATCCATTTATTTATTTATTATTTATTTTTTTTTATGTATTTATGTATTTATTTATTTATTTTATTATTTATTTATTTATTTATTTATTTATTTATTTATTATTTATTTATTATTTTTATTTAAATGAACAACAAGTGCTTGCTTCTATTCGTGGGCTTCTTCTTTCCCGATTTCGACGTTTAAAAAAAAAAGAAAGAAAAAAAGAAATAAGGGGAGTGTTTGTATGTTTGTTTGGCGCTTTTTCGACCGTGTCCGGGATGGGTGGTGTTGGTCAGTTCGCGATTTTTCAGCGGTGCAGGTAGCTGAAACGTTCGTCCTCGAGGAATTGGCGAGAGGCGGAAAAGGGAACACAAAGGCGTCCGTGGGCAGCCACGCGCGCGGTGCCCTAACTATACGAATTCGGGAAGAAAGGTACGGACTAAGCCGAGCAAAAGACGGACCGGTCCGTGCCCCGCGGTCTATCTCCTCCGTGCATGCGACGCGGTCACTCTGTAGGTACGTACGTGGTGTCAGCCGAAGCCCAAAGCTCGCGAGTCGTTCAACGTCCTCGTCCACACTTGCCGACTCGAGCCAAAGACGTGAGTTTGCCGTATTCACTTTACTCTTGGTCGTCGCTTTATCGTACACAAATAGGACTGGAAGACAACAGGCCACATAAATCTTATAATTACCTCGCCTGCCGGTGGACACGCGATAACCGCCGAGGCTTGACACGGCTGTGTTTCGCCGTCTTTCCTTGGAACGACGATGCAAAGTTTGCGTTTCCCTTTAAAATAAGCCTCTTAACAAATACCTGAGTTCGTGGAAGTCGGATAAGTTTAATTAAGCTGCCGCTACGTACACTACTTGAAGTGACTGCTTCTTTATTTATGTGACAGCAGGCAGCTTATATAACAGCCAACCATGCGAGTTGCAGAGTTGCACAATGTAACTGCGAGCACTAACTGCAAATGGAGGAGCTACGTATATAAGAGCAAGCCCTTTATAGCAGTTTACGACTATAGTATAACGAAACAGCGCACATCTATATAACAGCAAACCATGCGAGTGACAGAGATGCACGAAGTAACTGCGAAAATGATATAACTCCGAATGGCGGAGCTACGGATAAGAACAAACCCTTTATACCACTTTAAGAATATAGTGTCAAGCAGCTTATCCGTTTAGTGCATATAACGATAAACAGTTTATAACTGCTTGAGCTATAGGGTTTGTGATACAACAAAGTACATTACAACTGCGAGTGGTTGAGTTGTACGTGTATAACGCCAAACAGTTTTATAACTACGAAATGACTAGTTAGGCGATATAGTAAGAAAATGCATACAGTAGTTTAGGCACGCAATGCAATAAAAAAAGAGCATACAACTGCTAGTGAGAGAGACCAAGCGACGTCGCTTTCCATCGTTTCGTAAGCGTTACGCAAACGTTTTTCTATACACACTGTCGATATCAGTATTAGTATGTCGTTTCGTAAAGGAGTCTGTATTGCGGGCGGCCTCGATCACGTAAGCATTTTACAAGTGACTGCGCGTTACCAAACACGCACGCGCCAGACACGCACTGCCATTTGCCGAGCTGTCCACGAATTTTGTTGGCATGGGGACGGGTGCGTGTGTAAACGTGATAAGTGCCTCGTTGTGCAAGTCAGTGCTGCCCGTTGTTAAATCGATGCGGTTGCTGCTATCTCACCGGCGCAGAGCTGTTGAAGACGTCGTCGCGACTGTACTTTGCGTGTGTTTTATTCATGTGTGTCACGATAACGTTGTTCGGTAATTCACATGCTGCCAGTCCTGTAGTACATCAATGACGTTTACGCTTTGGTCATACTTGGGAGTGTTCAAGGAGCACTCGCACGAGGACATACCCGACTTGTAGATTTATACATTCTTCTTTCTTTACGTCAAATAGGTAAATGACATCTAAATCGTTCGTAGGAAATGCTTACGAGCATTTCCTACGTCATTATATAACCGAACACAGATGTAGAACAACCGGGCGAGGCTCTTTATATTATTATTATTATTATTATTATTATTATTATTATTATTATTATTATTATTATATTATTATTAGTATTATTATTATATTATTATTATTATTATTATTATTATTATTGTATCAGCGACGTCATCATGCCTAGCTTTATTACTGTGCAGCGGCAGCAAATTTTGTTTTTCCCTGAAGTCACGATGATATTACGGTGACGCGCAAGTCGGCCCTTTCGAGGCGTTCGTATCTGTAGTATCCGGCTAAAGTTGCTCACAAGTGTTTCTCCAACGTCGCATTTGCCAGGTGTGATCCTTTTGCATGTGAGCAGCGCGTGGTTCGAACACATGCCAGATATATATACTTTAGGGCGGCGCGCGAAAGAACGAGTGGTAAGGGTATAGGGTGTGATGGTATGCACTTATGACCTCTGAGAACAATGTCCGAGGGGAAAAATGGCATCGGCTTTATACTAAAGAACACACTCGCCGACTGTAACGTACGTGTATCTCCTTTTTCTTTTCTTTTGCTTGTTTTTTTTTCTTCAGATACGCTTCAAGCAGCTGCCGTTCTTAGCGATGTACAATGGCGGCGCCGTTGTGTCCGCGGGGGCTTCGTACCGGTGATTTATTGCGCTTGTGTCTGACTCGTAAGAATAAAAACAATGCCGCTGCCGGATCGCATCGCGCGCGGGGACGATGACTGGAGAGAGAGAGAAACTTTATTTCCTTGAGCAGGCTGTTTACGCCCGTAGGTGGGCTGCCACCTCAGTCCAAGTAGCCGTGAGCTTGAGCTCATAGCATAGGGTCATAGCCTAGCCCTCTTCACCAGCTGTAGCTAGGCCTCGGATTCGGCTTGTCAGCTGTGCCTCCCACTTGTCTTCTGTGTGCGGCTGACGGAGATGGATGAAGGAAACGACGAATTCCGACGATGATTGAGAAGCACTGAACCGCTAGAACACATATCCATAATTTAGCAGCGGTCTACTACATATACGTCGCATGCACCATGAAGTTTAATGAGCTAACTGCCACTAAACGTCACTCTAGCAGCGCTGCAGCTGCAGCTATTTGCAAGCACTGAGAGGATGATTTGTTGCACCTCTATGTCCGTTATTGTCTGAGAGACAACTTGAAGCTTTGTTTTCTGTTTGACACTTTGTTTTTTTTTCTTTGCCTTAGCACAGAGATGATGACGTAACATCACGTGTACTCTTCTGTATACGTATACATGTGGGTACGCTGCGTACATTCTCGTGCGATATCGCGGTATGCACGCAAAATCCGCATCAGGGCAGGGTGTCACTTTTCTGTATTTCTTTTCATTATCTGCAATAGCGCAGCTTTCTTAACCATATTGCCTATGTCAGTTTTTCCGAATTTTAACGGCAAAGGATATGGCCAAGTCTTCCACGCAGCTTCCTGTACGCCGTCTTGCTTTTTGATAGCGTAAGGTTAATTAATGCACACAGTTACCGACACACGCGACCCTAATTACGAACGTCTATATGTGGCTTCACTTTAACGAACGCGTGGAGGGTTATGGTATACCAACATGAAATGGCTTATAGAAGCATTACGCTATGTAAATCTCACGTCATCCACGCGAGATGCAATGAAGGTGCTTAAAGCGTGTTTCTGGTTACATATTACGGAGGCTATAGCATATATGGATTCAGAGCCTGAATATCCACCGATATCAACAGCCAACGCGAAGGGAAGAGTGTCCAGCCGATAGAGAGAAGGTCCATCAACCAAGGTGTCGGAACGGAACGAAAACCGAAAACGAAAATGAAAAAAACGATATTTTGGACTGGAACGAAAACATAACCGAAACTTTATCTATTATTTCGTTCCGGAGTGAAAACGAATTTTTTTCAATCGTTTTTCGGTTCACGAGAAAACTTCGCAATCCGGAGCAACTGAACTCGTGCAATGTGGCATATCTCAGGGTACGGTATTAGCGCGTACCTCAGGCAGGAATTCCAAAGCAAAGATATGTTGAAATGTGCAAAAACGAAACAGTGGCAACCAAAGATGTTTATATTAACGCATGGATTTTTGCGCGCCTGTCACGCAGGCCAGCGTAGAGAGGGCATTGTCGGCGCTGAAGTTTGTTGCAGCGAAAGCTGTTATGAGATCACAAGGCTGATTTTGGCGCCATAGTGGTCCACCAGTCAGTTATCCTTAATGACCACCGGTTATCCTGCCGACGTGCTACGTGCCCGGCCCATATCCATTTCTTCTTCTTAATTTCAACTATGATATCCTTAACCCCCGTCTGTTCCCTGACCCACTCTGCTCTCTTCCTGTCTCTTAAGGTTACACATATAATTTTCCTTTCCATCGCTCGCTGCGTCGTCCTCAATTTAAGTTGAACCCTCCTTGTAAGTCTCCAGGTTTCTGCTCCGTAGGTAAGTACCGGTAAGATGCAGCTGTTATATACCTTCCTCTTGAGAGATAGTGGTAGACTACCATTCATGATTTGATAATGCTTGCGCGTGAGGGGAAGACAGAAAATTAGGTGGGTAGATGAGATTAAGAAGTTTGTAGGTATAACGTGGCAACAGAAAGCAGGACCTGGTTGATTGGCGGAACATGGGAGAGGCCTTTGCCCTGCAGTGGGCGTAGACAGGCTGATGATGATGAGTTGTCCACCGCCGCCGGTGTCCGTGACCGCTGTCGCGTGATATAAAAAAAATAAATGAGAAACAAATTTCTAGGATCGGATGGCATTTCAACCCGCGCCCTCTGCGTGGCAGTCGGGTCTTCCACCACAGTGCCACGCTATAGTGCTTCTATGCTTGCGAGGAGCGCTACAAGCGTGAGTGCTGACGAGCAGTGCGGCCAGTGTTTCCGTATTCGATACAAAGGCACAAGGTGCCCGAGCGGTGCACTGTTCCAACTAATACCAGCAGATCTAGAGGGTCTTATTCCTCATTAACCAAATCTTATTTTTCTCCATATTCACAACCGCTCCAGACGCGCGGTAAGACTGCTTAGCCTTCTTGAATACTACTTTTGTCAGCATAAAAATAGGCTACGTCGTCATTTTAGCATTAACACATTTAAGCATAAACATATTAAAACACACCATTCGTTCAAACATGCTGACCATGCCATTACCATAGGTAGCGGGAGAACTGCCCCTATGGGAATTAGTAGGGTGGTTGTACTGCACGAGATATGTCACAAAGCTTCTATCCCTCGACCTTGGTAACCTGTTTTGCGTACTCGTGCAGTTCTTAATGCATCTAATGACATCAGCTTTATGGGGCGTTCATTCTTAACTCAATAAAACTATCAAGATGCCTTTCTTACGTGGAGGAATTACATTGATAGAATTGAACTGCCCGGCCATACCCGGAGTGTGAATGGGCTAAGTTTTTTCATTCCGAGGAATTGAAAGGAATGGAATTGCGGCAAGTTCTAATAATTGAATGGAATGGAGGCGCCCCTTCCCACTCTGCTTGCTTCGCACCACTGCAAGTGCTCAGCCATAATTTTTTCATCATCAGTCACAGCGCAAAGTGCACATAATGCCTTACAGATGTGTAGCGTGTACCACGAGACTCCGAAGAATGACGAAAATGGCATAGTGGGAACTTCTCTACTTCAGAAGAATTGGGATGATTTATGGCGTAGTGGGTACCTTGCATGTGTACTTGTATTATAGCCCCAAGACACTCTCCAGCGGGCTCTAC
This sequence comes from Rhipicephalus sanguineus, assembly GCF_013339695.2. Classification (NCBI taxonomy): domain Eukaryota; kingdom Metazoa; phylum Arthropoda; class Arachnida; order Ixodida; family Ixodidae; genus Rhipicephalus; species Rhipicephalus sanguineus. The sequence continues at coordinate 84,192,462 of NC_051185.1, read as the reverse complement.
AAAGTCCGCTCTTCCAGCTTTCGTTGTGACTGTGCTGCGTGTGTCGCGCAGGCCTGGCGATCTCTTTATCAGAACAGCGGTCTCGCACATCAGAGAGTACACTCATGACGTGCTGCTTCTGAGATCGTGCTCACTCCCTTGACACAAAGCATTGAGCCCACTAAAAAATTCGTATTTGTCTTTTGAGAAAATAAATACTATGATTTTGAAATTATTACTGGTTTGTGCTAGTTGGTAGAAATTCGTGGTACAGTTACTTCCGCTCCTCTGAAGAACGTATTTTACCCTTGTCCCACTTTCCTAAGAGCAGGGCAAGTAACTACATCACAAATCCAATGTTCGTTATGATACCTTAACTTCAAATTTTTCCATAGAAAAACCGTTACGAACCGTTACGGAACATTTTTTTTTTCGTTCCGGAACAGAAACGGAACGGAACTTTTTGCGGTGGAACGAAACTAAAACCGAAACGAAACATTTCGTTCCGACACCCTGCCATCAACACATGATATATGTCTATAGTTAGACGGAATGTTCATAGAGCCCAAGTCCCCACTTTTGGCTGTTCCATCTCGTATTCGCTGGACATGCACTCACACTGGACGTTCAATCCGGAAGCGCCCGTAATGGGCATCACGAGGAGAAACGCAGATGGAAGCGCCAAATCCTCGCCTAGCGACACTCGTGTGAATTCTCTCTGTGAGAAATAATCTATATAAGGGTCCTCAACACGCAGCGCGTGTACGCCGTCCATTCATCATGGCAACACGAGCTTTCGTGGGCGCGTGGACGATAAATTACACATATGCGGCAGCGGGCGGCGGTTTGCGTGCGTGCGCAGTGCCGGCCGGCGCGGCGTGTAATCCTCGCGGCGCCGCAGCCAACCGCAGCGGGTCGTCGGCAAGCGGATCTCGCGGGGATTATCCGTCCCGAAATGCGCGTCTGCCGCCGTTTTCCGGCAAGGAGAGCCGCGGTTGCTGCGGGCTCGGGATTGGCAAGCACGGCGTATACTTGGGGGATGAGAAATAAATAGAGCGCCGGTTTGCCGCGGGGATTAGTCGAGTCGCAACGAGAGGCTGTATTTGTACGTGTAATAGCTCAGCGTATTTTGCTTTAATATGTAGATTGATATACGCATATATTTTTCGATTTACTTTTGCTTGAAAGCGCTTTCGTACGTGCTTCGCATTTACGCTACTGGTTTGAACGGCGTTATCCTCCCTTTGAAGGCACTGCGAGTGTTGCGGTCACGTTGTTGTTTAGTTATATATATATATATATATATATATATATATAATATATATATATATATATATATATATTCTATTCACTTCCATACTACGTATGGGTAAAATGCAAAAGGAAAATGTCATTAGTAGAGCGCTCAATCTTGCAGCCAGCGCCTCGTTCCTCTTCAAGGACGTAGCCGCTTCACGTCACAGTTAACGCCACATGAATTAGAATGCTGGCAGCATTTAAACAAATAAGAAGAAAAACTTATGCACGCTCAAACACAATAAATTTATTCGTGATGGTATAGACCCTTCTATATTATTGCTACATAGATACTGTTCCTACTGAACCATCACGTCAGAAGCAGACCAACTGAACCAAGCGACAAGTGGTTAACCTTCCAATGTTTTTTTTTTTCTGGTGCTCACATATCGGCCTTATCGAAGGGTCTTACTTTTTGCCCAACCTCTGGTGGATTCAATGAATTTCAGGTTTAAAAGACCTTGACAACTTTGCTCGAACCATGCGCCAAGAGAGTACTTCCAAACCGTGAAAATCCTAGCGACGCTAAACTATCTATGCCCTCATACAAACACTGGACCCCTCCAGCGCAACGTGATAAATGTCTAGATTTGTATATAAGTGCAGTGCAATGTGAAACTCGAGGCGTACAAGACCCGCGTCTGTTACCGACAGAATATGACTAAGGAAGAAAAACAGCGCTTGAAGAGCTTTCAAATAATCATGATATCGTCATTAAACCCGCAGATAAGGGAGGAGCGATTGTTGTTCTCAATAAGAGTGATTATATCATGGAAGCGATCAGACAACTCTCGGATACCACTTTTATAAACCCCTCGCAACCGACCCAACCGATAACTTTAGGTCCATTTTGATAGATCAGCTCACAAAATTACTAAAGCAGAAAAACTAGACGAAAAACCGTTAGGTCTCTCATACCGCTCAGTCCCGTGGCTGGTAGGTTTTACTTGCTACCAAAGATTCACAAACAAGGTAACCCAGGCCGCCCGATCATTTCCGGTGTGAACACTACACGGAAAACCTTTCACGCTATGTAGACTCCCTTATTAACCAGATTCCTGAACATTCCGTCATTCGTAAAGGATACCAATAGTTTTCTCCAAGATATATTACACCTTACCATTCCGCATAATTCAATCCTTGTAACTCTCGACGTCACCTCGCTTTACACTAACATACCGCATGCCGATGGGATTTCAGCAGTCCTTAAAGCGTATGAAGACTGTCGTGTCGAAAAGCCTGTAGATAAAAAAACCCTGGGATCGCTCCTAAACTTATTCTTGAACTTAATAACTTCGAATTCAATGATAGCCATACGTTCAGGTGAGCGGTACTTCGATGGGAACCCGAATAGGTCCGAATTATGCTAATATCTTTATGGGTATTTTGGAGAATGATTTCTTATCCAGCACTGACATGCAGCCTTTCTTTTATAAGCGATTCATTGATGATATCTTCTTGATTTGGACATATGGGGAACAAAACCTCTTGAAATTTATAGATGCGTTTAATCATTTCCACCCGTCAATCAAACTGTCGCATAGTTACTCGCCACTTTCGATAAACTTCCTAGACGTCACTGTGTCGCTATGCGAAGGAAAACTGCTGACTAAACTATATCGTAAACCACTGATAAAAACCCGCTTCTGCATTTCAAGAGCAGTCATGTACGACATTGCAAGACCGCCATTCCCTATAGTCAGGCCCATCGCTTAAACGACTGTGCTCAACCGCGAGGATTTCATAGCTAATTGCGAACAACTTAAAACTTCTCTCACTAAACGGCAATATCCATCGGCTTTAATCGATGACGCAATAGGTCGAGCAGATAAATTAAATAGAGCGGAAATTCTGAGGGGAACCGTTTGCCCGAAAAACAGAATAGCACCAACCTTGTACAACACACTCAGCATCAGCACCAAAGGTACACTCTATATTAAAACGCCACTACAATATCCTTGCCCAAAGCAAACATCTCAAGAGTATTTTTCCTGAACCACCTCGCGTTGTGTACTGACGGTCTAAAAATCTCCGAGATTTATTAACGTCATCGAAAGTAAATAAGCCCGAAATAACTGGCTGTGCACCCTGCAACAAATCACGTTGCAAGGTGTGCGTACATATGCAAACGACACAGAAAGCCAATAGCACGTTTTTCAGACTTCTCCCTTAACATTCGAGGTCCATTTAATTGCGATAGTTCTAACGTTATATACATGCTTGAGTGACGTCTGTAAAAAACAGTACATTGGCCAAACGGAAACTTCATTTTGAATACGCTTTAACAACCATAGATCGCATTCCAATAAGCTTCCTAGCCTACCATTATCAAAACACATTCGTTTCCTTGACAGTCTTTTCAAAATATTCGGGCCACTATACTTGAGTCAGGCTTTCGCTCTCATCATGATCGTGAAGCCCGCGAGTCCTACCTAATCTATAAGTTTAACACCGTCTCATCCGGTATCAACGAAAGCAGAGGCACACTTACAAGCGTTCCCACTAAGCACTATTATCATAACCGGGTCTCTAACGGGATAGGCAGCTCCGTTTCTAATATCGCTCGCGTTTCTTCTACGGTTACGTTGGTAATCACCCACTATTTTTCAGCTTTCATACCAGACTACGTGCATACGTACTGAGTTGTGTGCATCATGTACGGTGTCTGTGCTGTTTTTTTAGTCTTTTTTTTTAGTTTTTTTAGTTTCTTCTCGTATTGACCTTGATGTGTTTGAAGCGTACTCAGGAGAAGTTAAAAAGTAAAAATTGATCTTGGTGCTGCGTAGATTTTCTGTTTGCGATCTCAGACTGTTTGCAGTTTGATGCTAGCGTTGACTACGTTCCCGCGAAAAAAAATAGATAAAGCGCAGATCTGATGTCATCCCCCCCCGCCTTTTCCTCCATGTGACGTGCAATCCAATAATTCAGTCATATCACTAGCGTGTAATGCCATATCAACTGCGTGTGCAATCTATCTTACTCTGTGTAACCTGACTTCGCTGCCACGAGTCCCAAATGTGCGCGCATGAATCTATGACGACTGCGTGTGACCGCTATCTTATGTTGTCATTCTTGCTATCGGTAAGTTCTTGAAAATATCTACTTAATCGTGTTTATAGGAAACCCCCCGCGATGTACTTGTTACTTCGACAAAGTATGGTCCACCAGACGAAACGTTAGTAAAAATATACCGTGTCGAATCAACGAAAGTCGTAGTTTCGTTCTTCATTCCTATATATATATATATATATATATATATATATATATATATATATATATATAATATATATATATAATATATATATATATATATATATAATAATATATATATAATAACCTAATATATATATATTATTTATATATATATATATATATATATATATATATATATTGTAGCATGGTAGGGCGCAGACAAGAGTCCCAGCGAAAGACGAGACGAGGACGGTTGTTGTTGGTGCTCGGCTTGACCGCTGATCGCTTCAGCTGTGACACTCTTTCTACTCTTCTAATACCGTGTCAGTACCTCAACGTTAAACGCATACCATCAAGTGATGGAGGCTTCTGATTCTGTTCTCCATCCTGGAACTCCGTAACCGGATTGTACCTTCCGCTTCAACAGTGCCGAACGATGTTACACCGCAGAATGCTACCACACCCCAAACATTCCGCTGTCCCGGTGTTCCAAGAGGGCGGGACCCCCGTCATTTTCAGCGGTACTGATGAGCAAGACGTCGAGGACTGGCTCTCTTCTTATGAACGAGTGAGTGTCAACAACAGTGGGATGACAACGACAAACTTGGCCGCGTCCACTTCTACCTGAGAGGCGTAGCGGAACTCTGGTTGAACAACCACGAGGCTGACATTTCCAATTGGGCCTCTTTCAAAACGACCTTCGCGGACGTATTCAGCCGACCAACCGAGCGCAAGCTCCGCGCAGAACAGCGCTTGCATGATCGCGCCCAACTGGCTGGCGAGTGCTTCCCTTCGTATATTGAGGACATCGTAGGCTCTCTACCGCCACTCAACCCTGTCATGTCGGAAGCCGACAAAGTCAAGCACATATTGAAGGGCATTGAGGACGATGCGTTCCACATGCTTGTGGCGAAAAAACCCGAAACAGTCGCAGACGTCATTCAGCACCTGCCAGAGCTACGATGAGTTGCGAAAGCAGCGCATTTCCACGCGACATCCTAGTTCGGGCACAACCAGCACGTCGCCAGCGACCGTTGGCGCCATATCTTCGGACCCGGCGGCCTTGACACTGCAGATTCACCACTTCATCCGAGAGGAAGTGGCGCGCCAATTGTCTCTTGCGCCCTTTCTCCCAGGCAACACTCATGAGCTCACTTCGTCGCTGCGACAAACCATCGAAGTATCCGAGGCACTTACGCCCACGCACCAGCCATCGCCTGTATCCGCGCCGCTCACCTACGCTGACGTCGCGAGAAGGCAGTCACATGCGGTGCCACCCATCGCAGACTCTGCTCCCAAACAAACGCCTTGGCAGGCCCGCACGTTCCTCTTAATCGCCCTCCTGCAACGCCTTCCAATACCCTTGGCGCACACCGGATAAACCGGCCAGTCTGCTGCTACTGTTGTCTACCCGGCCATGTTGAGCGGTTCTGTCGCCGGCGCGTCCCTCGTCCAGGTACCGTTGATGACAGCTACGCTACGTCAGCCCAGAGTCACCACAGTCATGCCTCCTCACGCTACTTCAGACCCTCTTCATCGAACCACCGCGCCTTCAACCCACGTCGATCGCCCTCCCCGCGGCGACGTTCGCTTTCACCCATGTTCGTCGACCACCACCCGCCCAAACGGAAAACTGGCCATCGCAGTTCCGGAGGCAAGAACTGCGCCGCTGTCGAACTCTACAAGGCCTCGTTCTCTCCCTGCCAACGAAATACCTGTGTACGTTGATTGTGTTGCCGTGCAAGCATTAGTTGATACTGGAGCTGCTGTATCTGTTTTGAGTGAAGCAATGTGCCGCACGTTAAAAAAAATTGCGATTCCGATTTCGGTGTCTCTCTGCGCACGGCAACCGCGGATCACGTAAAGCCTTCTATGACCTGCACGGCTCGGCTACTCATTCAGGACGTTTCTATGTGGTCGAATTCGTCGTCTTTTCGCAGTCCTCGCACGACGGTATATTAGGCTGGGACTTCCTTTCCACACATCATGCCGTTGTCGATTGTGCCCATGCCGAGCTAGAATTATCAGCGATCTCCGAAGTCGATTCTTGCAAGTCTTTTTCCCGTGTCGTCGTCGCCGCGGGCACGGACATCCCACCTTTGTCTTCTGTTCTTGTGCCGATCTCCTGCGACTATGCTCGCTTCTCTACCGCCATGTTTACGCCATCAGCAGACTTTGCCTCTCGCAAGAACTTCATTCTTCCCTTTGCTCTTCTCACGATCGTCGACTCTTGCGCAACCATTTATGGGACGAATCTGCTTTCGGTCCAAGCCACATTATTCGCGGAGAATGTATAGGCCGACTTGAGGACATTGATTTTGTTTGCGCCAGTCAAATGCCCGATCGCACGACACAAGCCTCCAGGTCGGCAGTGTCAATTCCATTACCACGTCCAACGCATCCTCCCTGGACGTCTTCCTTCCATCAATTCATTCGGAACTTCCTGTTGTTCAACGCACCCAACTTCTGAAGCTCCTCGACCGCTTTCAGACGTCTTTCGACTACAAGCAAACCAGTTTGGGCGGAACATCTGGAATCGTTCATCATATTGACACCGGCAGCCATGCACCCCTGTGCCAGCGTCCATATCGGGTCTTTCACGCTGAACGCCGAGTTATTGACGACTAGGTGACTGATATGCTTAATCGTGCGTCATACAGCCGTCCCACAGCCCTTGGGCCTCTCCTGTGGTACTCGTTAAAAAGAAGGACGGTAGCATCCGATTCTGTGTTGATTATAGCGCCTTAACAAGATCACTCGCAAAAATGTTTATCCGCTCCCCAGAATCGACGACGCTCTCGACTGTTTGGAAGAGGCGGAGTTCTTTTCATTGCTTGTTCTTCGATCGGGTTACTAGTAGGTACCTATGGATGAAGCTGATCGCTCCAAAACTGCGTTCGTGACTCCCGACGGCTTGTACGAGTTTAACGTGATGTTGTTCGGCCTATGCAACGCCCCTGCCACTTTCGAGCGTCTTATGGACACATACGTCGAGTTCTCAAGTTGCAGACGTGCCTTGCTATCTGGAGGACGTCGTCGTTTTTTAAAAGGACTTCGATACCCATATTCTGCGCCTCGCAAGTGTCCTGGAATGCCTCACAAATGCTGGGCTACAACTGAATTTGAAAAAGTGTGATTTTGCCGCCCGGAAGCTCACCATCTTGAGGCATGTTGTCAGCAAGGACGGCGTTCTACCCGACCTGCAAAGCTCCGCGCCGTCGCTGAGTTTCCCGAGCCGCCAACGCTGAAAGAACTCCGAGTTTCATAGGCCTATGCTCATATTTTTGGCGATTCGTGCCTAATTTCGCATCCAACACGCCTCCTTGCTGGCAGCCAAGGTGCCACGGCATGCGGTACTACTGGCGTGGAATGTACCGCATTGTCCGACAGTACGTACGCTCGTGCTCCAACTGTCAATGCCGGAATAGCCCAGCGCACACAGACCTGGACCACTACAGCCGTTGCCTTGTCCCTCCCGCCCTTTGATCGCATCGGCATAGGCCTGTATCGCCCCCTTCCCTACAAACCTGACGGGAACCGCTGGGTGATTGTCGCTATTGATCACCTGACACGCTATGCTGAACTGCAGCGCTGCCAGAGACCACATCACGTGAAATCGGCTTTCATACTTCACCAGCTTGTTCTTCACCACGGCGCACTTCGCGAGCTACTCAGCGACCGCGGACGTACGTTCCTCTCTGAAGCCGTGCAAGCCCTCCTTCGTGAATGCAACGTTTGTGCATCGGACAACCAGCGCGTACCATCCGCAAACCAACGGAATGACTGAGCGCTTTAACCGCACACTGGGCGACATGCTGTCGATGTACGTGTCCGCTGACCACACCACTGGGACCGCATACTACCCTTTGTTACGTACGCTTACAATAGCGACACTCAGTCTACCACAGGACCATTCTTCCTTCTTCCCCCGAGCTGCTGTCGTTTGTACGTCGTGTATCCCGCCAGGCTCCGGAATCCGAGGATAAGAGGTGCATCTCTGATGGTGTCGACGTCCTATCCAAGTGCAAGCAAGCGCCTTCCAAGGTTCCTCTCAAGCGTGTACTCGCCTACCTGAAAGAACATTCCCTGCGCGTGCTTCCGGCCGACAAGGAAGGTGGATTTGCTGTGTTCACCGGTGAGCTGTACAATTCGAAAGCCTCCGAGGCAGTCTCGACGGTCTTCGAGAATCGTGTCGATGTTTCAATGAACAAGGTTAAGAGCTGCGCTAGGGATTTGTGCGAAAGACTCAAACTTTCTAGTCTTAGTTCTAGATTTGCTAAAAGCAAAAAGATTTTCTCGAAGTATTTTTTAGCGCCAAGACGCACAAACCGGAGGTTCCTTTCCGCGTAATTGTGTCTGAAATGACACGTGGCAAAAGTCAGTGGCTCTGTTCATACAGGATAAGCTCAAGCTGTTGCAAATCGACGACCCTTTCTTAGTGAAGAATTCCACTGATGTGCTCAAAGCTATCAGCCCTCTTAGTAACGAGGTCTGTATGCCTTCTCCATTGACATAAAGGATCTGTACTACTCCTTACCCATGACCAACTACTGACATGTATTAGTGACAGTATCAAAAGCTTTGGGTGGATTGACTTCAAGGATGCTTCAGGTGTGTCGGCAAGAGGCTTTTTAGAACTTTTATCATTTTATCTGAAGTCAACGTTCATCCTCTGGGACGATAAGCCTTTTATTCAAAACAAGGAGTGTGTATTGGGTCTTGTATCGCTCCGCTTCTCAGTGACTTATTTTTAGCCCAGCTTGACAAAAAGCTACTTAGCTTGTCCTCTGACGTAGGTACGTGGCGAATCTTTAGGTACGTCGACGATTACCTGATCATTTTTAAACGCGACCGAGTTCCCTCTGAACCTCCATTTGCTAACGTACTGAACTTGTTCCGACAGTGCCTAGACCCGTTGTCATTAACGCATGAACTGCCTACTCATGATGGAAAGCTCCGCTTCCTTGATATCAAATTCACGTTCCTTGATAACAGGACCTGCTGGCAGTATGATCCAAGGGGCAACAAGCAGTTCTTGCGTTCAGCTCATCCCACACCAAACTCGTAAAAAGAAGCATCGTCAGACACTGCCTAGATAACGTTATCAGCAATCTTGTGAACACTGTGTAAAGGACAGTCTCTGGAAGCAGTCCTCCCGCCTCTCAGAAGCTGGCTATCCCGTGCACGTCCAGGTGTCAGTCGCCGAGGCCTTGATTAAGAAATACCGGCACGCTAATCAAGGTCGTCGTTCCAACGCTGATGCCGCGCGAAACAAGATAGCTGTTGTGCCGTACATGCACAAAATCTCGCATAACATAAAACGGGTGGCGTCACGTGCTAATGTGCAGTAGTTTTTTTCCCGCCCCGTGCAAGCTTAATTCTATTTGCAGACTGAGTAGTCCAGCACCGAAAAACGCCTCTGCTTGCAAGATAAGACATAGGACTCAGTTCGTGGACTGTAGAGAGGCGGTGGTGTATCAGATTCCCCTCTCTTGCGGAAAGCAGTACGTCGGACAGACGGGGCGCTGTCTGAATGACAGGTTACGAGAGCACTCCAACCTTGTAAAGAAGGGTAACGATGGCTGGCTCGCGATGCATTGCAGAGCTTGTGGGTGTGCCCCTGTTTTGAGAGCACCAAGGTGTTATTGACTAACCGTGATGAACTAACGAGACTAATAGTAGAAGCCGCCGAAATCGCAAAGTTTGGTAGCGATTGTGTAAGCACGCCGTCCCCTGTCCCTGTCAGAAAAAGAATTGTATTTTTTGAACATGCATTAATTTTGTAGTTCGTGCGCATATCTTCTGTGAAAGGCTACGATAAGAAAGTTCACTTGTCTGCACGTCTCCTGTTAAAATCAGAATACTTCTCTGCGCATGACATCAGTACTTCTCTGCGCATGACATCTGGCTGTAGCGTTTGAGCATCACCGCTGTATATATTCGTGCTTCGGTTGAAATAAACCATTTTGTTGAAAGTTAGCGCACGTGTTGTGTCCTCCCTTCTCGTCCCTGTGTTATTTTGCGCTGAAAAATTTTTCCTAAGGTATATACCATGCTAATGAAACCACCGCGACGGCCTCATGACGTTTTCATCTTGCCATTTGTTTTAAATGCGAAGCATTTCTTAGCGAACCTCTGACACTTTGAGCGTTTCTATCTACGTATCTATCTATCTATCTATCTATCTAGCCGCCTACGTCTGGGTGCTCTCATGATCGCCTCCTTAACCTGTTGTAGACCAAAATTTGCATGAGAGGGTAAGAGGAATTGACGAATATGATTGCCGGGCCATGACATGAATAACGTTAAATCCTGTGGCGTACGTCGTCAAACCCTTTCCACTAGACACGTGTGGCACATACCCGTTTACCACGGGCCGCGGTGTACGGGTATGCGCCACAGGTGATTGACAGTTTATATCTACCCAGGAACGGCGAGGACAGACATTGGTAACCTAAATGCTAGAGCGTTAAGGAAAACCAACATCGGCAGCGTTGACTCAACGCATGGAACGAATGAAAATTAGGATCCCAGCAGGAATCGAACCCAAGCATTCTGCGTGGCAATCAGGTATTCTACCACTGAGCCACGCCAGGTCTATAAACTGGTTTGGAAAAACAGCCTACGCAGACGTAATATGCAACGTAATATGCAACGTCAATTGGGGTTGTGGTGCTGGTTATCTAATTTACAAGAGCGCAATAAACACAACATGATACTCCTACGATGCGTATACTCCTACGATACAGGCGTCATATCAGATTAACGTCTGTGGTTACAGTGTTGGCTCCGCTTTTATAGCAGTCTAATAAACATTACGTTTGTATTCCTATGACTCCGCAAGCTATATTGAAGCATTGCTCGACCCCGGAGGAATACATTAACGAAAGTTGCATATGATATCCACATCACCGCACCGTAAAGTGCACTTCGTCCACCAGAACGACGCAGTGTCCTCTTCATTTCTTACGAGGCTGGGCGATGGCCTCATGCTGACCGAGGATGCTGCCAGACTGATTGACAGCCGCTTTGTAGACTAGGCTACGTAGGCCACATACGCCCAGGCAGTCCAGGAATACGACAAACACGATCCACTGATGTTGGTCTACGTAGCACTATCCAGGCCTACCAGCCTCGACGGCCTATACCTCACCAACGCGAAGGGTGGCTTCAGGTTCCGACATGTCGCCGGCTCTGTCGACACACAATTTGTCGACGAAATGACCGAGGCATCCACGAATTCCAACAGCTCTACTTACCACATACTTCGCTACACATGGACCCCTCGTCACCACGATCACGACCGGATCCTATAACAAGTCATGACCAGCTGCTGGTCCTCACTGATCACGGTGATGATGCCCTTGTTCAAGAACTGTCAAGAACTTCTTGCACACATGTACACGGGTTCGTGAAACGTGCGTGCGTTCTCGGGACGCGTATAAGCACTACTGTCAGCTTACAGCTTCTGGTGTTGGTAATACCACGTTGCCATTGGCAGCGTTACCCAACCGTAAACAACTGTTTATGCAACACATATGCGGCTCTTCAACATATATATGTGTGCGTATAAAAGTTATACAAACATTTAGCGTCATTTTGTAACGCGTCGCTCAGTAAAAAAAGTTACGCCACAGTCACCTACCAGCCGCATGCTTCGCATAACATCGACTCCCATGGTGCGTGGGATCTGCCGAATTTTTATTCATGTGGTCATCTGCTGTTCATGTTCATCACACACGAACGTCATCTGATGCTCATTTTGGTATATAGCAAGGTAACGCAAACACCTCTATGACGTCACGATCGCGCATTGTCATGTACGTTATGGCGTACGAGATATGCATACCATGCTATTCATGCCATGACCTATAGTTCATGTTGTTCATGCACTAATGTCACGTCACGCCAATTTTGGTACATAACAAGTTGATGAAACGACCCCGAAGAGCACCAAGACCTTGGCAAGTATGTCATGACGTACACGACATGCATGACATAACATTCACGTCATGCATGTCATTTAATGACATGACCTGTAATTTATGTTTGTCGTATACTCATGCCATGCCACTTTTGGTATACTATGTCAAGTTGGCCGCGAGGGTACCAAAACCGCGTCATGTATGTAACGGGGGACATATGACATGAAATTCATGCTATGACCTGTCACACATCTTCGTTACGTTCACGTCATTCCATGGTCAGTTTTCAGTTTTTCTGTATATCAAGTTAGTGAAACGGCCGCGAGATCACCAAGATCGTGTCTTGTAAATTATGACGTGCATGCCATGTGTTATGACCTGTCAATTGTGTTCGCCATACGCTTATGCCGTGCCATGCCAGTTTTCGCATATATATCATGTCGATGAAACGGCCACGAGGGCACCACGACTGCGTCATGTAAATCATGACGTGCATGATATGCCTGACATGGTATTCATGTTAGGGTCTGCCACTTATGTTCGTCATACACTATTTATGTCATGACAATTTAGGCATATATCAAGGTAATGAAATGGCCTGAAGAGCATGAAGACTTAGGCGGCTAGATAGATACACTCAAGTGTCTTTTTTTTTTTTCGCGAAGAAATGTTTTAAAGAGGGTCGGGCAATATTGTTCGAAAAGTATGTTATTGCCTTCTCACTGGCCCTCTTGAGAGACGATGACCTCATACGCTGCACCATTCACATACGCTGCACCTGTCACAACCGACGAATACGATTCCTGGAGGAGGAGGAGGAGCTTATGGCATTGTCTTCTGCAGCCCTTGCTGAAGCACGGCTCAGCGTTAACTGCAGCGAACTTCAAGAGGATAAACAATATTTAAATTACTTTCCTCCTCTGTCCCTCCCCTGCCCTGATGGATCCACTTACTGGAGGTGGAATATTAAGCGAAGCTTTTGTGAGTTACAGATTTCGGTGGCCGCGGCGGCATCGTTCGCGAAAAAATCAGCGCCGGCGAGGGTACGAAAACGTGGGTGTACACAAACAACACTCTAAGAAAAAAAGGTGTCTTTTGACTCTTCTTTGCTACACATGTGAACTCTTCCATGAATAACTCTCTATAGAGAGGCACGCTGACTCTCTTTCGGGGAGTCGTGGGAAGTATAACTCTCTTGAAGAATGCACGCTAACTCTCTTTTGAAGAGTCGTGCGTCCCACGAGAGTCAACGTGACTCTCTAAAGAGAGTTATAAGTGGAAGAGTCACATGTGTAGCAAAGAAGAGTCAAAATACACCTTTTTTTCTTAGAGTGAAGGCCCTCGAAGGTGCACCGGACACATATGCGACGATTTTCAATACTTGACGCTCCCTAGATCATGGGCTTGTAGGCGAATCTTTTATCGGGGTCCCTTGTCATTTTCACGTTCCCACATTTCACTGATGCCTGGGCACGAACGTATGGCCGTCGTTGTTACTTGCAGCAACTGAAGTATTGTGCTGCTAAGCACCTGAATGAAGGTCCAGTTCCCGGCATGGAAGAAGGAAAAAGTTCAGAGGGAGCGTTGAGCAACGCGATCAAAAGAAAGAAAGAAAGAAAGAAAGAAAGAAAGAAAGAAAGAAAGAAAGAAAGAAAGAAAGAAAGAAAGAAAGAAAGAAAGAAAGAGTAGGTCAGGCACGCACACACCAAGATTCGCTTTCCCCCATTTTCCCGATTGGGCAAGGGCTCCTCTTTTTTTTATTACTTCAATAAACGTTTCAACAACAACTACAATGTAATTTCTCCAGCCTCAGAGTCATCCTTGTTTAAGTTTTTATAGACCTCGCGGACCAATATGGCTAACTGCGAAGCCTAACACATAAAGCACTCTTTTGTTCTTCGCGCCCAAACGGCGAGTCCTCCCGTTCCCTTGGCAACAGCGTCGCGCGAATGAGTGACGCGAAGATCTCGACACCGTTGCTTCTAGTTCCGTCTAGGTGGCGCTACGTGTCCGAGTAGTGGCGCGAACATTCGTTCCTCGCTGGCGTGCATTCGGAGATTTCTTCAAGTAGGTTGATCAGCATCGTACTGGCGGTGCGCTCGGCAGAAAACCCTCTCGCGAACACGGCGGCCTAGGATGCCGAGACACCTTTTTTGACGCGGTTTGTCGCATTGCTTTTGCGTAGGATGGCGATGCGCCGTTTGCGAAGCTTGTTTTCAAAGTTCGTGATCGCCTCTCTCGCTGTGACACTGACCGTATGTCAAGGTGAGTACGATGAAGCTCCTCATTTTCTTTCTTCCCACCTACAACTTGCTCTTCTAACAGTGAACAGTGAATATTTTGCCCTTTGTTTCATAAAAATACCGAAGTTTTTCGGGCAGCTACTGCTTAGTAAACATGGCAGGACTACTCCTAGAACGTAGTTAAGTTACATTACTAATTACTTTTTCTAGAATTTTTTAATGTGATCAAATTACATTACAAGTTACAGCTATCCCAGAGTATAGTGACATTGCATGACTATTACTTTTTAATAGTAATGAGATTTCTTGGAAATTACTCCATGAGAGGTTTATAATTCCTACACAATTCATGTACGCTTATATACAGCACATATACATTGAAATTTGAGAGATCTCTTCATAAATTTCCCACGCTTGGGTTTAGCACTCAGATTAATTTGTCTTTGTTATTTTTCTTCCCTTTTTCGTAAATTTTTATGGCATCAGGAGAGCGTACACGCTATATTTTAGTCAAAAGTAACTCGGAAGTTAATGAGTAATTTTCTTGAACTTATTCGCTTGAAGTAATTCGTTACATTACTAAATTACCAGCCCACATAAGCGTTCACTATATCGCTCATTACAGCGAAAAGTTATTTATTTACTGTAATCTCATCTGCCAAGCGTACTGCATACTTAACGAGGCAAATAACCAAAACCGCAACTAAGTCAAAAGACAAGAAATAACGATATTTCTCTGCATGTAAATGCGATGATCTCTCTGCCTATCCCTCAATTCAACACGACTGGCCTATTGTTTCGCTGAGCATTAGTCGCACAGAAATTTAGCTTTCTCGACAAATGTCGTTGCCAAAAATTAATTATTTGCCATTGTTTTCATTCGTAATTTATTAAATTATTTCTGTTATTCTGCTTTTCTACGCTTTCAACTGTTTTGAAGTGGTTCTTCTTGCCACGGTTGTAAATCTTAGCGCTAATTTTTATCAAAAAATTCATAAAATTTAATCAACTGTTTAATCAATATGCGTTGCAACGATATTTACTTGTTTTGAGGGTGCTAGCAGATAAATAATAAATTTTTCAGACGAAAAAGTCCTGCAATCGGTGTTGCGTTATCAATATCATCTTTAGAGATGCAATATATAAAATGAATAGAAATATACGTAGCAACAACTCAAAAATGGGCGCAGTGCAAATAGAAGTGTTTTAAGTGGCGAGGGCTGTAAACAGTTACATCTACGAAAAGCATGCTGAAGATTAGTAACAAGTCTAAAAATAGTGGCACGTGAGCTCCATCAACGCTTATCAATCGCTTGAATGCACGCGCAATCAGAACACTGTGGCATATTCTCCTTCTATATCAGTTCTGCGTGTTCCACTGGTTCGCTTTCTATTTTCTAAACGAGACCGAGTTCTTAATCACACAAGCTCGCAGAATCACTTCGTCATCCACCTACATACTGCGGAAAGTCGAAAGAGCATACACAATTTGTGAGCAGGCGACTCCAATACCTTGCTTTTCGTTTTACTTTTTTATCCCACGACACAATCGATGGACATAACACCTTCTACAACTTTTCTTTCACCAGGGCAAGCAACATGAATGACAGGTATCGTGTTGTCCGATGCGGCATTCACAGCAAAGGGACAATATTACCGGGCCATCTAAAAAGCCCAGGCTATTTCCAACAATTATAACGTGAAAATACGCAAACAAAAACTTGATGAACTGCCAGTTTTGCTCCTGTAGAGTACAAATCTAATACGAAGAATGGCTTTAAACAGTAATCTATCTTACTCGCAATCTGTACTAATGCCGGACCGTCAACAAATGCGCCAAAACTATGCCGTTTTATTTGAATGTTATGAATGCCCTATTGTAATACAGTCAAAGTAACAAGATCAAGCTTCACGGATTTTTAGATGTGAAGCATCTTATAGGCACCGTGCAGTCGAGTTCTCACGTGTGACTGCAGCGCCAGAACGCACAGCCTAGCGGATAAAGAAAGCAACGTTGAGACGGCCCAGGGACAAAATCAAACGCGATGCGCGTCCCTCCACCTCTGCATGAGTGTGCAGACAGTAGCCGGGGCAGAAGGGGGGACGCGTGCGAGCGTCTGTTTTCTGCCTGCCCCTAGCGGCCAATATCAGCCAACTTGAGACGGCGCACAGCGAGCAACGCAGCTCCCTCTGGTCAGTGGACGGTGCCTATAGCGGAGTTCAATCCGGTGGTGGTGTGCGGCGTGACCACCCTTAGTGGGCATGCGCAAACCTCTCCACACACATCTCCACACACCTCTCCACACACACCCCTTCTCCCCCTCCCCTCTACTCTCCCCCTCTCCACTTCCCCTCTACTCTCCCCCTTTCCCCTCGCCACTTCCCCTCTCCCCTTTCCCCTCTCCGCTTCCTCTCTCCACTTCCCCTTCTCCACTTTCCTCCTTTCCCCTACCCCTCTGAAACGCGGGCTCTACATGCCGAAACGCTGCTTCGCATCACCTCATGGTCCCCTTTAGCGGGAGGTGGTGTGATTTTTAGGTTGTTCTCGTACTTAAACAGCAATTAAATATAGTTTTACTGCGAGTCAGTTATGCGGCGTTTTAACTGCAGAGCAGTTTAAGGGACCGCCCTGCCGTCGTCTCATGTCTCGCGTTGGCGTCACGCAGGTCCACGCTTGGTACACATAAGCCGAGCAGGCTGCACATTTGGAACGCCAGCGCTTGCGTGCCTGTGAACGCCAGCGTCGCCGAAGTGCTAATTCGTCTGTCCGAGACAGCGTCGGGAGTTAGACACAGATTAGAAGCGGAGGCGAAACGCAAGCGCCGGGAGTTAGACGCACCACGTTCGGAGCGGCATATACATTATAAACAAAAAAGTTTCGATATTGTGATAAGTTGAGCAAATGCGCATGCGTCAAGGCGACGCGGCACGGCGCGAGTGGGAGCATAGAACGCTTGGGTTTTTGCTTCAACGTAACATGGTGAACCAGGCGTCGCCAACTTCCGCCGCCGCTGGCTGACGCGAACGCTGCGCCTGACTATCCGCTAGAGCGTTCCACACACAGTGTCCCTTCGACCAAAGCACGTCTTAGAGGAGGCGTTGTCCCAAGCCGCGCAGGCCAACCCACTTTCTCGTGCCCGTACGCGAGAGGCATGCGTTACGCTGTCACAAGAAGCGCGAGCAGGCACGAAGCATTGCAGACGCTAACACAGCGTCTCGCTTGCTCTTATGGTAGAAAACTCTTTGGGGCAGTCTCTTTCTTGCTCTCTTTCGTCCTCGTTCGCTCTATTGGTTACGCCGACGACGGCGGCGACGCCGCTCAACGGAGGAACTGGCGCCTAAGAGCTGCACTCCAAAGCAAACGGTTCCACCCGAACTGAAAGCTTTACGAACGGCGGAGCATTCATTCGCCTGTTTCTCTTGTGTTCATCTGGTCTTTTCTGTTCTTGTCGTGTAATTATGTGATATCTTACATGCGTTTGTGTTCTTTTCATGTGATTATGTGATCCGTCTTGCGGTTATCTATTTTCTGTTCTATGTCCTTTCTACTGTTTTTCTACTGTTTGCTGCTCCGAGTGCGGTGAGTATAACTCCCGGTGCTGGCGTTTGGCCTCCATTTGTCTCTCTGTGTCTAACTCCCGACGCTGGCGTTTCGCGGTTTCTGCGTTGGCTTAGCCATTCGACGACGCTGGCGCTCACAGGCAAGCGCGCTGGCGTTCCAAGCGTGCAGCGTGCTCGGCTTATGTGCATCAAACGTGGGACCTGCGTGACGCCAATGCGAGACGACGACAGGGCGAACCCTTAAACTGCTCTGCAGTTAGAACAGTAGAAATAATACTAGTATCTGGGGTTTAACGTCCCAAAACCACGATACCATTATGAGGGACGCCGTAGTGGAGATAATGTCAAGACAAGAACAGAAAAGGATAGAAATATCACTTAATCACACGAAAATAACAAAAAAGAGCAGTGAAGGAGTGTTTTTCCAATACTTGCGTATGTGACTCTGTTTCTGGTATATTTATTATCCTGTACATTTTGAATTGTACCTTGTCTCCATGGTTGTCCATGTATTTGTGAATACTGCATATCACTTTTTTTTCCTTTTTTTGTAATTCCGAGAACTGTACTTTGCTTCCGTATTTTTGTTCTTGTTTACCTAGGAATACATATGATTGTACTTCCCACCCTGCTATAATCCCTCTTGTGGGATTGCAGTATCCACAAATAAATAAACAAATAAATAAATATGAACACAATAAAAGAACAGAAAAGAGCACATAAGCACAAGGGAAACAGGTTAATCACTGCTCCGCAGTTCGTACAGTTTTCATTCTGGGTAGAACTAGCTTAGATTTTTTAAAATAATGATATCACCCAGCAGAACGAGTGGATTATTAGCTGCAAGTATACAAGAAAGGAAAAAAAACTACTTTGGAAATTGTTGACGGAGCGCATTGCATACCCTCACCAATCCCGATCCTAGCAAAGCCATCGGCTGCAGCAATGCGCAGCGCATGTACAGGGGTGGAATCCACATATAGATTACCTATTTATTTCATTACAATAAGTGCCCCAAGCTGTTTTAGAATGCACTGGTTAATAAAGAACAAGCACGTCGCAAGAAGCTTAGTTCATTATATAGTAATCTTTGATGGAAGGTTCATTTGGGAGGGGGGGGGGGGGGAGAGACCATGTATGAGGAAAATTCAGCACCTATTTTATACCTATTTGATTATTTTTACATCTATTTTCAATATTCTACACGATTTTTACAATCACACGAAAAGGCGCAGCAAAATATCTACACAATTACAAAATGATAGTCAAATTTATTTTGATATTTAAACTGCAACATAGCGCGCTATACGAACTCGCCCTCACCGCTTCCAGCTCCTCCCCGGATAAGGGAATTCAGCTTCTCGTCGGACCTGTCGCTGGGCGATTCGGCGGCGCTGACATGCGCCGTCAAGCGCGGCAGCGCGGGTCCGCACACCTTCTCGTGGTTGAGGGACGGCGTCTCGCTCCTCCCAAGGCCACGCGTGAGCATCAGTCGGCCGTCGGACGTCATGTCCATACTGGCCTTCGAGAATGTCCAGCCGGAGGACGTGGCCAACTACACCTGCGTGGCGGCCAACGCGCAGGGCCAGCACAGCATGACCGCCGCCCTGCTCGTCACAGGTATGCTGTGCTATCTCGCTTATGAAGGTGACGATCAAAGCATTCGTCCGATCATAGAGAATCGTCTTCGCCCATCGTGGGCGGCCTCATCGCTCCAGGAAGCCGTTGGCCCTAGCCGCCCCTCTAAGAGCCCTGTCCACGAGGACTACACTCTAAGAAAAAAGGGAGTCCTCTGATTCTCTTTAACATCAGGTCTGTTTATGGCCAAGGCAAATCCTTGGGGATCCGTCGTCCGCACATTCTAGCCCAGTTGCGTGACGAGGAGGAGAGCATCCGTAAAGCTACATAGGTGAGAGGGAAGCGTAGTGTAGCGAGTTGAGCCTGGTAGGGAAAGGGTAGTGACGTGGAGAGGGTCAAGCTGAGTAATAGATAATAGGAAAGCAAAGGCGAAGCTATGGCTGGAGTGAAGCAGGTGGTGTGGAGAGGATGACCGGAAGGCACAGCAAAGCATCCTGGAAAAGATGTGGATCTCGCATTCGTTCTGGAATGTTCAGCATGGCCAGCCTGAAACTGATGCCACCAGCTCTGCTGTTTAATCAGCCTTCTGGACGTTCAGTCAGTTGAAGCTGCGCGTAATTTTTTTGAAAGATGCCACGCATAAGACTCTCTTTAGAGATACAGGTGAACTCTCTTTGGATATCATTGTACTCTCGTTGGAGAGTCATGAGACCCAAAAGAGAGTTAACTTGTCTCTCTAAACAGAGTCATATAAGTGGTAAGTCAGCTAGGACTCACCGAGAAGAGTAACACGTACCCTTTTGTTCTTAGAGTGTACTGGTCCTCAGGGCTCGAAATAAGAATACAGCTCAGCCTCCCAGTGCTCCTCGGTCATAACGTGCTGTGGGGCCGTGTTGTCCACGCTAACCCATTCCCGAACGATACGCCGTAAGATGCTGGGACATCACGAAGCTTGCAATTGTATGGACGTTGCGCGGGCGAGATCCTGCGAAGTAGCGTGCCATGGACGTGTATAGGAATTTGTTTGAAGTCTTCTGAGAGTGACCGCTTCATCTCTGCTGACTTTGAGTCTTGGCGCGGTACAAGTCCCTCGGTTTATCCTGCAGTGCGATGTAGAAGCTCAGCATATATTTTTGGGACACCATCCCTTTGTACAAGGAAGCTGTGTAAGTCTATCTTGTGCCGTCGTCGTCGTCGGTGTCGTAGTAGTAGTAGTAGTAGTAGTAGTAGTAGTAGTAGCAATCACGCAGGTCACGTGACCAAGAGAGGGGGGTGAATAAATAAATAAATAAATAAAACGAAATGATGTTGACTCTCAAAGCGATGATGATGATGCTCGAAGTTATAACGATGATTGTGCAAAATTATTATGATCATGATTATGATGATGCAGGTGATGTCACGCACTTAAGCTTCGTTTTCCGACATGTTTTCACGGTTCATTTTTTTTATTATTATTATTATTATTATTATTATTATTATTATTATTATTATTATTATTATTATTATTATTATTATTATTATTATTATTATTATTACTTTTTTTGCTGCATCCGTCAGGGAGGCATGCATGGCGAACACGATCTCAGGCAGAATCGTCCGCCACTGCATTCCCTTCCAGAGATTTGTAGGAAACCTTTTAAACCTGCCTGTATGCGGCACGCAGCAATGTATTAAGAGTTTGCAGCGTCTGTAAAACGCTGCGAACACCTTCGTTGTGAAGTACCTTCTTTGTGACAATGACCTAATTGTGCGCAAGCGTGAAGTCGTTTATTTAGAAGTCCAAATGAAACACGTAACCTGCGACCACGATTCTGCAACTACGCTGCTTCCATACGTATCTCGTTTAGCTGAAACATGATGGCGGGCGTCACCGTATACAAGTACAAATAAAGTCAGAACGCACGAGCTGGCGCCGCTGTCCTTGTGATCGTCTCTTCCTTACTGCCATCCTCGCAATTTGTTATCCTTGCACTCACCTCAACAGTGCCACGATAAAGAGGTCTGCCGTCTTGTGTTTAGGACGACCGGATTTTTAAATGCGAAGCATTTCTTAGCGAACCTCTGACACTTTGAGCGTTTCTATCTACGTATCTATCTATCTATCTATCTATCTATCTAGCCGCCTACGTCTGGGTGCTCTCATGATCGCCTCCTTAACCTGTTGTAGACCAAAATTTGCATGAGAGGGTAAGAGGAATTGACGAATATGATTGCCGGGCCATGACATGAATAACGTTAAATCCTGTGGCGTACGTCGTCAAACCCTTTCCACTAGACACGTGTGGCACATACCCGTTTACCACGGGCCGCGGTGTACGGGTATGCGCCACAGGTGATTGACAGTTTATATCTACCCAGGAACGGCGAGGACAGACATTGGTAACCTAAATGCTAGAGCGTTAAGGAAAACCAACATCGGCAGCGTTGACTCAACGCATGGAACGAATGAAAATTAGGATCCCAGCAGGAATCGAACCCAAGCATTCTGCGTGGCAATCAGGTATTCTACCACTGAGCCACGCCAGGTCTATAAACTGGTTTGGAAAAACAGCCTACGCAGACGTAATATGCAACGTAATATGCAACGTCAATTGGGGTTGTGGTGCTGGTTATCTAATTTTACAAGAGCGCAATAAACACAACATGATACTCCTACGATGCGTATACTCCTACGATACAGGCGTCATATCAGATTAACGTCTGTGGTTACAGTGTTGGCTCCGCTTTTATAGCAGTCTAATAAACATTACGTTTGTATTCCTATGACTCCGCAAGCTATATTGAAGCATTGCTCGACCCCGGAGGAATACATTAACGAAAGTTGCATATGATATCCACATCACCGCACCGTAAAGTGCACTTCGTCCACCAGAACGACGCAGTGTCCTCTTCATTTCTTACGAGGCTGGGCGATGGCCTCATGCTGACCGAGGATGCTGCCAGACTGATTGACAGCCGCTTTGTAGACTAGGCTACGTAGGCCACATACGCCCAGGCAGTCCAGGAATACGACAAACACGATCCACTGATGTTGGTCTACGTAGCACTATCCAGGCCTACCAGCCTCGACGGCCTATACCTCACCAACGCGAAGGGTGGCTTCAGGTTCCGACATGTCGCCGGCTCTGTCGACACACAATTTGTCGACGAAATGACCGAGGCATCCACGAATTCCAACAGCTCTACTTACCACATACTTCACTACACATGGACCCCTCGTCACCACGATCACGACCGGATCCTATAACAAGTCATGACCAGCTGCTGGTCCTCACTGATCACGGTGATGATGCCCTTGTTCAAGAACTGTCAAGAACTTCTTGCACACATGTACACGGGTTCGTGAAACGTGCGTGCGTTCTCGGGACGCGTATAAGCACTACATGTCAGCTTACCGCTTCTGGTGTTGGTAATAACCACGTTGCCATTGGCAGCGTTACCCAACCGTAAACAACTGTTTATGCAACACATATGCGGCTCTTCAACATATATATGTGTGCGTATAAAAGTTATACAAACATTTAGCGTCATTTTGTAACGCGTCGCTCAGTAAAAAAAGTTACGCCACAGTCACCTACCAGCCGCATGCTTCGCATAACATCGACTCCCATGGTGCGTGGGATCTGCCGAATTTTTATTGAACTGTGTCTGATTGTTGATCCATTCCTGTAATGACCCTTCTATGGTTAACAGTATTAATAAACAAACAACAAACCGATTGAAAACGCTGCTTTCTGTACTTCCTATATTCCCTGCTTAGTCTTGTTGTGACATCAGTCGCGTGGCCTATTTGTGTGTTCACATGCTGCTGCTAGCTGCACATGCAGAAAGAGATAGCGTGTGAATATACACGAGCCAAAGTATCGTTATGGGCGTTCTTCAGTGCAGTGTTCTTGAGTTGGAGCTGCCAGTGCGCGCATCGAGAGTAAAGTACCTTCTAGCACCTCCCTTGGCCAGCCCTAATAAATAATGCACGATATCTAATCGCAGCTCAACAAATATCCTATTGGAGGCAAGCGAATGTGGATAGACATTGCTTGCCCTGAAAGTGTCGGATGTAGCTTATACACAGGGACATTGGTGACATTGGTGGACATAGTGCTGTGCCTCGTCCCTCTCTGCGCGCATGTTATCTATTATGCTCTTAGCTTAAACACCGGAGCACCTCTGCCAGTATGAATGCAGCAGTTTCTGTGTAACGATGGAAATAAAGAGCGCAGATTTTGACGCAGATACTAGACAAGAATACGATCACTAGCGCTACATTCTTTTTGTCTTCTTGTCTGTTACATGTGTTAAAATTTTATTGAGTCAGTTATGTATTTCTTTGAATATACAGATATCGCAGCCATTCAGGGCTATTACAGGAGTGGTACTGGTTTTATATGAACCACAATATAACCGTATGCTATATGTTGGCAGACAAAGTCGAGCATGTGTATACAGTTGGACACACACTTCTCTTGAGCGGCCAGTCGTTCGCTTGAGCCGCCTTTTCTTTGCAGAAGTATGCAGAGGCCGACGCCGTAACGATACCAGACATACTCAAACTGTAGGCCTAGGTCCTTCTGCTATAATTAAAGCATGAACGGAAGCTTGTAGCTAACGCGAGGTAGCAGCTGCGGATGGCGCCAGCATCCACAGCCACGCGCGCGACTGCTCCAGACAAGTGTGATTCTGACTGTATAAAACACAAGTGAATCTTTAGACAAGCTGGTTACGAGCTGCGAACAATAGGAAAAAACATTGATCGAGCGGCAGACAGCGAGTTTAAACATTTCCATAGCTCTGTTGTCCGAGGAAAGAAAGTAAGCTTGAAGATGTTAGTCTGCACAAACACAGGTGTTTCGTTTAGTTCATATTTCCATCATTAATCTGCACGAATTCGTCCAAATGTTTGCATTCATGAAAGCGATATCACTCTAATGATTTTGAAAGTGGACTTGCAACCGTGCTTTCGGTATACCCGTCTCTATCAACGGTAAATCGAGAGCTCTGTTCTGCCGCCACGCACATCGCGTTACGCTCGCAGACCTTGTCGTTGCGTCAAAGACAGCTATTTGACACAGGGCCCGTCCCATTGTCTTCCAACCTCGTTACGGCGTCTCTTATACGTACCGTTCCTGGAGTGCTCCTGGCAGGACTCCTCCGTCGAGGTCAACGCCGCGGAAAAATAATAGACGCCTCGGAACACTCAACACGTTGCCGCTTGACGCGGTATACAGCGGCGGCAGCAGCTTATAGGGAGTCGTATTCTAACACAGTCCACGTGAAACGGTTATGCATTGACTCGACGAACGAGGCTTACAGTCACGGATAACTGAAATACGAAGAAGTTAGTGTTAACTGAAGCACGTTCTTTCGTTCCTGTTTACGCGAACACGCGTAATGTAAGCGTAATTATGGCTTGCACTCTTATACTGAGACCTGAAGAATCTTTGGAAACAACATAATTAGCTGTCCAAGATGGCGATAGCTAGTTGTCACTCTTGAGACCTCTTCTACTCTATGATTTCTTGTTCGCCTTTCATTCGTCCGTGCTCATAGGCGTGCGCAGGGTTCCCCTTAGGGGGGGGGGGGGGGGGGGCGAAGGTTCATCGCGGCGCCCCCCCTCCCTATTAAGTCAATGTGTGGGCAGACTTTGCGCCCCCCTCTTCTTTGTTGACTGGGGGGCGGGGGGCGCCCCTCCCCCTGCCCTCCCTCTGCGCACGCCTATGTCCATGGCGTTGTGTACTTGCGATAACTGCGAGGAAACCCTGTTCTGCGTCAGCCCATATACCGGGTGGTTTTTCGACAATACATGAGTTTTAATAATCGCCTGGGACAGACAGCTCAATCGTCAACTTCGCACGAAGATTGAGAGGGAGAGAAACACAACTCAATGGGCGCGTTAAGTTAAGGAGCTCGAGCGCGCTCCAGCCGGCGGAGTGCGCTCTTGTAATCTTAACGGTTAAAAAGCGACTTCCGGTGCGTGATTACGGAGCGCGCTCTACGCGCTTCAACCTTGAGACGGTGCATGAGAGCTCGCGCCTGCTACGGCTTCCGGAAATATGACGTGTTTCCGACTCTCTCCTCCGATGAAGTGCGTTCTCTTTCCCCACTCGTTCCTACCGCGGAAGAAACATAACTGTGGCCATGTAACGCTTTTGTGCCCCCACAAGCGGAAACCGAAGGCTTCGAACTCGAGCGCTTTCGGGCGTGTTCCTTTCGGGCAGGGGCGTATCCAACGGAGGGGGGGGGGGGGCACACCGGGCCGGTGCCCCCCCCCCCCCCGCAATCTTTTTCCGCCGATAGTATACAGAGCACCAAATGACACTCGACCACACTTACCTGTCCGGACCCCACGTCGAATCAAGGGCGTGCCCCCCCCCCTCCAAAAAAAAAAACAAAAAACTTCTGCCTACGCCACTGCTTCGGAGTTCGGAGCTCGCTAACTAAACGCGCCCAATGTTCTCATTGTTCCATAGGCGTACCCAGGGTTCTCCATCAGGGGGAGCAAACTTCCCTTCCCCCCATTGGTCGAGTACGCAAGACAACGAACTTCGCAATGGACGCAAAGATGAAAGTAAAGCGATGATTTGCCTCTCAACAACGGTCTGCCTTTGGTCCCCGGCTTAACGGGGTTAAACATGGGATGTAAACCGATCTTGGAATGCAACATTGACTTATTGAAAGTACCTCGAGGACACTGTAAACGGGGTTTTACGTGAGGGGTGGGTGAAAAAAAAAAACAAGTTGGCTGATGTTGACAAAATGTGACTCGACCGTGTCTTTGATGTGCACGGGGTTGACATGAATGATGATGTTTGAGGGGAGATTGTTCCAGTCGATGGCTGTCTTGATAAAGAACGAATGCAGTTGCGTGGCTCTGCGGGCACGGGGAGCGTGTGTATAGCTTTAACATCGCTTATGCGCTGAGAGATACGACGAGCTAGATTGATAGAAGGATAGTTAGGCAAAACATTAAAAAAAATATATAATGGAAGCCTTATGTTTTTCTGCGTATCCGAAGACTTTATTTATTTATTTATTTATTTATTTATTTATTTATTTATTTATTTATTTATTTATTTATTTATTTATTTATTTATTTATTTATTTATTTCAATACCCTAAAGGCCCAATTGGGCATTACATAGGGGGGGGGGGATTTAAGTGAATACATACATTTCAAACAACACTATAGAAGCTTTAGTAGTAGTAGCGCACACTTTAGTAGTGCTCTTTCTTTTGATTTGGTTACGCTAGTAGTGTAAGAGTAATCAAAAGATATAAGCCCAACTATCTAATTGCGCGGTTTGCTATCGAATCAATGAGATTGGTTACAACGCGTTCAGGAAGGTCCCAAATAGAGCTAGCATATTCTAATTTGGGTCTGATTATATGTTTTCTAAGCCAGTAGTTATGTCAATATCTGGTGTCCTCGGCCGCCGCTGTCGTCAAAAACTTGCATGGTCATAACTCTGCACATTGACAATGCCTAGACAGGTCCGACTGAATAAAAGTATGGGACAGACTAGGCGCCCCAATTAGATGATGAGGAAGGATCCAAACCCTGCCGATCTGATGGGGTTGCCGTTGTGCTCAAGAATGTGCGTATCGTGCATGTCAATCATCTGGTATTTGATGACTTTGGCGGTAGAGATGGGATTATTCGACATGCAAGTTGTGGGGGTGTATGCATGGAGTTTTTTCTGGCATGTATGTTTTTTCTTTAAATTCATACATCTAGTACCGGATGCAAGCGCCATAGTTTGTGTCGTCACACTGTTTCTCGTTATAGTGGCGTCATTCACACCTTGCCATAATCTAATTAAACCGTACATCAAGCACACCAACGTTACATGGATTTGATGTCTGCCGTAGCTGTAGTTATTCAGTAGCCACCGTCCCATGCTTGCCGTCATAGATGCCAAGAATGATCATACTATGCATTTTAACATGTCTGTAATGCCACTAATACCACGTAACTTATGTGTGATGTCACTGCAGTAAATAAACCCACATGTTTTGCGATTCCTAATGTCTGTGTGGACAGTGCTAAAATGCTGTGATCATAAGCTTTTACATTATCGTCAAATGTAGACTATATATATATATATATATATATATATATATATATATATATATATATATATATATATATATATATATATATATATACAGTCTTAACTTGCTCATGAGAAGCGCGATACGGCCGTCTGGGCTGCAGTGGGCGACAACACACACACACATGGTGCGAACAGCCGCCCGACGGGTGCCGCTACATGACACCTCTTTGGTAACACTCTCGAAATGTCCTTCACTTCGCTTCAGCGAGATACCGTGCCGTTACACGCTGCATTAGAG
The DNA here is from genome assembly GCF_013339695.2 of Rhipicephalus sanguineus. Classification (NCBI taxonomy): domain Eukaryota; kingdom Metazoa; phylum Arthropoda; class Arachnida; order Ixodida; family Ixodidae; genus Rhipicephalus; species Rhipicephalus sanguineus. The sequence continues at coordinate 84,164,336 of NC_051185.1, read as the reverse complement.
TTCCTGTCTAGGACACACATACAGTAACTTATTGTCTGCATAGGAAAGCCTCAGCAGTGGGTAAACTTAATTGGAATGCATGGGAACGCCTCGGCAGTGGGTAAACTTAATTCAAATGATGGCGTACAAAGTGTCCATGGGTTTCGCCTTCACGTCACCTTATAGGCAACCGCATAAGAGACCGCTACAAATTTTTCATCATCAGTTGTCTAAGGGTTTTTAGATTTGTGGCCAGAGGAGAACGAAGCGTTACAGCCCGACGAGTGTGCACTTCAACTGGATGGGGGTCCGATAAACGAAGTCGGGTGGTTGTCCTTCGGCGCGCTCGTTATCTTTTTCCGCTTTTGTCTGGCAGATCGCTCTCTCTTTCTTCTCGGACACGAGAATCTCGAGAGATGTTCTCTTGTCTTATTCCGCGACATTCGAGCACCCTTCGCGCTCCCCGTGAAAGAAAGTGGTCTATTGTTGGGCCGGCATCGCGCAATCTCGGCGGAAGAAACAATGGCGCTTCTCAAAGGACCGGCGATGCACATCGTGGTTGTTGCAGCAGCGACGGGCCTATTGCTACTGCCGTGTTCGATGTGCTTAAAAGGTGAGGAGAAGCGCTTTCCCTTTCCCTATTCAATGAGTGCACCCTAATTAACGATATCTGACCGTAGAAACGCAATTAACAGCACCAGTTGGTACGGACCAATTGGGGGTACAGCGTAAGAAACAAACGCACGAACTACAAACACAAACTGTTGAAAGTCAGCTTTTTTGTTGTGTTCTTTATTCATCCTGTGTTTCTTCTGCGTGTTTTTTGCTTTGTACCCACAATGATATCTGATTGCTATTATGTCCACGACAGCGCTCTTGTTTGTACACAGACGAACACACACATGAAAACATGATAGGCACCACAAATACAGCTCCATGTCCAAACTTTTAGTCCAGTAACATTGGTAAAGCAGAAATGGCAGGGGAGGGACAAGTCGGTAGAGAGAGAGAGAGCGAAAGGAAAGACAGGGAGGCTAGCCAGAGGAAGTTCCCGGTTTGCTACCCTGTGCTTCGGAAGGGGAAAGGGGATGTAAAAGAATTAAAGGGAAGAAGAACAATCTATGGCGACACTACAATGTCATCACCGTTTAAGTACGACACACCACATTGTCTGTGACCAACCACAATCGCTGCGTCATTTTCACGGCCCTGTGGCTTTCAGCGGTGGGGCCGCAAATTCGAACGTTCTCCTTCCAAGAGGACCTGTCTCTGGGCGACACGACCGCAGTCGCGTGCGCCCTCAGACGAGGCAGCCGCGGTCCGCACGCCATCGCGTGGAAGAAGGACACGTCGCGACCGCTGTTCGAGGGAATCGGCGGCCGCGTGAGCGTCCAGAGACAGTCGGACGCGCTGTCCGTGCTCGCCATCAGAGACATCGGCTACGAGGACGTGGGAAACTACACCTGCGTCGCCTCCAACGACCACGGATCGGACCAACACACGGCACAGCTACTCGTATCAGGTCAGCGATGACTGGTTATAGCTTAGCCTCCCATGATCCACTGTTGTGGAGGCCAACGTTAGAACGGGACCGTGACGTCAAATTGTGCTGCGGAACGCAGTTTATCTTTTATATAATTCATGAAGACACCTGAACTGCACTGAGCAGGCTAGGAATCGTAAAGGAATTGAAGTTCAAAGAGCACCAAGTCACAGGACCACATAAGTCGCTGCACTGAAGTAAGCGACGATGCTTACTTTAGCTGCTTACTTTACTTTCGTGAAGTAAGCAACAACGCATGGTTGACGACGGCTGCTGTGATTTTATTTACTATGAAGTCCGTGTGTTATCTGCATCCCTCAGAAGGAGCCGAGCTATACGAGGTGTTGGTTCGAGTAGCGACTGTATAATAGCGCAGATCTGAATCTGACTGACTTTTGAATGATTATCGACGCGGCAGTATATGTGTGCTGACCATGTAATCGATTCTAATATGTTTGTTCTACTGGAAATTTTTTGCAGAGTGCGATATTTTTGCACCACTGAAAACTGTATCGTACAAATAATGAAAAAAAAAATGTTATCGGTTGTGTGTATTCCGCTGACCTCAATGATCAAACCCTGACGTTTCGCTTTTTACCGAAAGAAATCAGACTTTTGAAACGCACCAGAACGGAACATACAACATTTCACAATACTAATATTGCCTCGCCCACTTCTTGCTTTATTTTGATGCATTCGGGTTTGACCAGCAAGGACGGTTATCAACGCTCGACGCTGTCCGCGAAGCAGTGTTCGAGAAGCTTCGCGATTGTAGTAGATCGTTTTGTTAAGATTGCGCGCCGCACGCGAATGTTCCAGCTTTGTCGAGAGATAACGCCGCCACCAGCGATATCGCTAGAAAGTTCGATAGCGCCTGTATAAAAGCCGACGCGCTTGACCGCTTGTCAGTTGATCGACGGTCGACGCTCTGTTCGCCGCTATCAGTGTATTGCTGTAGTTCGACTTTCAGTTTCCCGGCCACAAGTTCGGCCAAATGAAGAGTTTCATCTTGACTACGCCAGCTGTTGTCTTCGTCGACGTCACGACCCCGTGACAATATGAAGGCTATCTTTGACTGGTTGTTCGGTATTGAGCTTGAATATGTTGCTCACGGAACGGACTAAAACACATCCTATGGTTTGTTTTGTTAAAAATGCAATCTCAGCACTTCGCATGTTTAATTTCCTCCAATAACCAGACGTCTGCACCAAAGAAACCGCTGGTAAAAGAGACTAAGTGCACTGTTTCAATGGCAACCATGCATAAACGCAAGTTTCTGAAACAGAGCATATAATATTTACAGCACGCAAAATGTAGACATTTACCAAACAGGAGGATAGTCCATTTACAGTACGTGAAATTGCAAATCGTTATTTGTGCAATATTTGATGAATGCCTGCACTGGATTGCACAACTGGCTCCTCAAGGTCTACACTATGCCAACAGGAATGAGAAGTTAACAAAAAGTATTTGCCCCCTCTACGGTGCCTAAAATATTACTATACTGTGCTGCTGTCGCGTATAATCGCAACGTCAGTAGTTTTTGTGGGTGGTTACGGCGTTTGCCCATAACATATAACCTGGTTATTCGCGCAAAATTGGCCTGCTTGCACATATTAGTGCGTCGCCATATTTTTCTTTAGAGCGAGCATAGTTCGTTCAAGATAATTAAACATATAAAGAACATCTCCCTGTCTGTGTAAACAAGTTCTCTCTGACTTGCCATGGACTCCTTTAACAGACTATTTGTGAAACATAACGTGTACGCTTTAAGATAATCTCAATTTATTGCTGTTAGAACCAGAACGTGCTTTGGCACCAAAATATTTCTATATTTAAAAACAACATTTCTTAATGACTTTGCTCCTGTATATTCAAATCAATAAAAATATAATAATAATACTTGTTGGGGTTTAACGTCCAAAAACCACTATATGATTATGAGAGACGCCGTAGTGGAGGGCTCCGGAAATTTCGACCACTTGGAGTTCTTTAGCGTGCCCCTTAATCTAAACACACGGGCCTCAAGCATTTTCGCCTCCATCAAAAATGCGGCCGCGATTCGATCGCGCGACCTGTGGGCATAGATCGGCAAACTCACTCATTAGTCGACTCACTCAGACTCACTCAGGCTCAGATCGAGCCGTGAGTCTGAGTCTGAGTGAGTCAAGCCGAATAATATTTTCGTGAGTCCGAGTGGTTCCGGTTGGGAAAAATTTCAGTGAGTCTGAGTCTGAGTGAGCCCTCAGGGCAAAATATATTTAATGAGTGAGTGTGAGTGAGCTCCACATATTTTTGCCGACCAATGGTCATATCTACTCAACTTCAGCCTTAATGTCAGCCTTATGATGACTCGCGTTCATACTCACGTCTACTCACGCTTCAAGGAACTAGCGTGCATAGGCCATCTCAATATTTATTGATCAGAGGCGCGAGTTACGGAGGGGGGAGAGGGGAGGGCGATTTGACCCTCCTCTGGCAAATTCTTTCGTGGAATGTTCTTGATAAAATATCCCGTGTGAGCCATCTCTTTCGATAAAAATGTCCTTACTGCATTGTAACCATTTATAACTCGTAGTTAAAGGTATGCGATCGCCAGTTATACGAGATATTGATGGTAAAGAGCATTGACACTATGGTCGAAAAGGTTAATTATGCGCTAATGAACTCATGAGTCGACTTACTCAGACTCAGATCGAGCCGAGAGTCTGAGTCACTGTGAGTCCGAGCGAGCAATATTTTCGTGCGTCTGAATCCGCGTGAGTCCGGTTGAAAGAAATTTCAGTGAGTCTGAGTCCGAGTGAGAGCTAAAGGCAAAGTATATTTCATGAGTGAGTCTGAGTGAGCTCCACATTTTTTGCCTACCTATGCCTGTGGGTCAGCAGTAGAGCACCATAACCACCAGACCACCGTGCCTGTATATTCAAAACGCTGTGGGCATAAAATGAAAGGTATTTATTGTAAAATATCGTTCAAGTTATATCGCTCGCACCTGTGCAAGCAAGCGCTCATGCGAATTTTTTTTTCATATTATTGCTTCGTTTGTGTGCACTCTGAGGTTATGATTATTATTTTTAATTAGCCATTAATTGTCAAGTATGTAAATGCTGCCATGAAGTTGTTGTCATGTGTGTAAACGATGCACACTGTTCTATTTTACGCTGCGTCATGCCAAGAGCGAGAGACGAGGTAACCGTCAATCATAATTTACTGCATTTAATCCTGTTGCTCTCGCGCATTTCTGAGTCGCAATAAAAGAGTAGGCGAATTGGGTGAAGGGGGCAATCCGCGATGATAGGCCCATCTGTGACAATACGTGCTTTAATGGCGAACAGCTTTCAGAAAGCCCCATGATAAGCGACGCACAACACCAGTGCATTCAAAAAGAAGAAAAACTGAGACAGAACTGTGTGTTACATGCAGTGCATCGAATTTCGCGTGTTACGAATGATGAACCACATGATCGTGAAAGCCAGCGACGTGAAAAAAATGCCGAAAAAAGTGGAATATTGCGCAATTTAACTGCAAACGTGCACGGCGTGTTTTCAGCCGGTTTTAGGGTGTACCGGAGCGATGGATGCGTCGGGCGAGGTCATTTACAGCGTGTGCAATCGCTATGCCAAATTGAAACGAAATAGTGAAACCCTTGATTTCATTCCCGCGGTTTTATCATAATTTATGAGGCAAGGAAACGCTGCGCTAGCACGAAACAGACGCCACATTTTTTTAAAGCGCGTCCAGTTACCGCGTTCAGATGTGAATCTCGGATGCCATGCTCGCGGGAATAAAACTCTTTCTTGGAAGCCTACAGGCGGCGCTAGTCGTCCACGGCGAGCGCTCAATTTAAGTTTGCTTTTGTGCACCGTGAAATGCTTCTCGCATTTTCGTCGAAAGCGGCGATCGGAGTTGAGTTGCCGCGCTTCTAGAGCCCACCAGGACGTGCCTGAACTCAGAAGAGGAGGCTCACACACATTGCAGCAGACTGCGATGCAGCGTCTATGGACTCTATTCTCCGCTGTCATTTTCGCCCCGATCATCACTGCTAAGGAAACGTATACAGGTGAGTTTGGATTTGTTCTCGGCATCATAGGCGTGCGTACAGGGGGGCAGGGGGGCGCCCCCCCCCTAATCACTTGAGAGGGGGGGGGCGCAATATCTGTCCCGTACCTTGACCCTTCTAGTTAACTAAGAGGGGGGGGGGGCGCAAAATCTGCCCCGTACATTGACTTAGTAGGGAGGGGGGGCGCTGCGATGAACCTTTGCCCCCCCCCCCCTAATGGGGAACCCTGCGCACGCCTATGCTCGGCATGCATGATAGGCGTTAGTGGAGATTCCTAAGGATAACCGCATGAAGGGTACCTTTTAAATGTAGCAATGTTAACGATACACTCTAAAGATACGTTGACGTCATGAATGGTTAAAATGTAACATAGGCATTGCGTACAACGTACAGTGTAAGTACTCAACAGTGCGTCCCGCGTTGTCTCCATTGCGTAACAAGACGTCACACTGCTGCACTTTATGTCTGTTGTTTTACAACTACTCGTAAGAGTCACGCGGCTGTGTAGGCCATTCATTTAGCGCCGAAACATATGCGCCACCTGTTTGAACTACATGCTGAGTTAGAGCAAAGCGTTGGACAGTAAAAACAGAAGAACGAACCATGCCGAGTTCAGAAGACAATTTCGTGTTATAAGCTAATAAACTAGCAAAGCAGCGCTATGAGTGTGGAAAACAGCAGAGAGAGAGAGAGAGAGAAATAGATGAAAAGGAAACGCAGGGAGGTTAACCTGGCGCGAGTGACCGGTTTGCTACCCTGCACAGGGGTGGGGATATAGGGGTCGGAAAGAGGACAGAGAGAGAGTGAGATAAAATGAAAACGAAAAAAAAAACGCACACATGCACACACACGCAAGACGTTCCAGTCAGAGCCGTTCTGAGAGACCAGTTGAACGCAGAAAGCGCAGTAGCGCTTGCACAGCCTTTTTCTGTGACGTTTGGTCCGGTCGATGGCGCAGGATTCTTTCTTCCGACAGAGTGAGGTCGTCCAACTTATCGAGCGCGTTGCAAAGTGACTGTCTCTGTGAACAGTACTGTGGGCAGTCGCACAGAATATGTTGAATTGTTTCATCACTGCCGCAGTGGTCACATGATGTGGTGTCGTCCATTCCTATGCGGCACGCGTATGCGCGCGTAAATGCGACACCCAACCATAACCTGCACAGGAGGGTAGCGTCACGTCGGCGAAGGCCTGGAGGAATTTGAAGGCTGAGAGTTGGGTCCAGGGAATATAGTCGCGCATGCTTGAAGTGCGGCTCGTTCCATTGCGACGTGGTGCATTGACGAGCAAGCACGCGGAGCTTCCATGCAGCGTCAGTCCTAGAGAGCGGTATTATTATTTGACTGCTTTCTGTATGGGCTGAACGGGCAGCTTGATCGGCCCGTTCATTGCCGATAATTCCACAGTGACTTGGAAGCCATTGAAAGGTTATTTCATGGCCTTTCTCAATTAAATGGTGAGTCTCTTCTGCAATCTGAAATACCAGTTGCTCGTGCGGGCCGCGGCGTAAAGGTGACAGAAGGGATTGCAGTGCCGCCTTTGAGTCACTGAAGATCGTCCATTTTTGTGTCCGTTCATCAGTAATGAAACGTAATGCGGCAAGAAGCGCTGCGAGCTCTGCTGCTGTCGATGTCGTAAGGTGAGAGGTCTTAAATTTGATTGTCGTGGCTTTCAGAGGTATTACGACAGCTGCGGTTGAGCTGTTCGTCATAACGGAGCCGTCGGTGTATACGTGCATTGAGCCTCGGTACTTCTCATATAACAGGAGCAAAGCGAGCTGTTTAAGAGCCGGTGACGACATATCTGCCTTTTTACGGATGCCGGGTATCGCCAGGCTGATGATAGGCTGAGTCAGGCACCACGGAGGAACTGAAGGTCTCGCAGCGGGCGTGAAGCCTGTTGGCAAAGACTCGCGATATGCGGCTACCGTTCGGCAAAAAGAGGTGCATGGTCGGTCTACTGGTAAAGAGGCTAGGTGGTGACGGGGAGTCCGAGCAAGATGCCTTATATGTGTCCTGAGTGCTTCGACGTCAATATGTGTCTTGATGAGGTGGTCTCTGGCGATCGCTATAGAAGCCACCGTCGACGCGCTAAGAGGCAAGCCTAGGCAAATTCGGAGCGCTTGGGCCTGAACACTTTGTAGTATTCGTAGGCTTGTTTTGCTTGCGTTGGTTAACGCGGGCAAGCTGTAGCGCAGGAAGCCGAGGAAAAGTACCCTGTACAGCTGTAGCATAGCACTTGGTGACATTCCCCAAGTCTTGCCTGCGAAGAACTTCAATAGATGACAGATGCCGATCAACCGCTTTTTTATGTACAATACGTGATGGCTCCATGAGATATCCCTGTCGATTATGACACCCAGAAACTTGTACGACCGAATATACGGTATAGTTTGGCCATTGATGAATACGCCGTAATGATTCATAGGTTTGCGCGTAAAAGCCACGAGGGCGCATTTCTCGGAAGAAAGCTCCAAGCCTCGATTACGGAGGTAACGGGCAGTTTGAGCGGCAGCTCTTTGAATTCTCGCTCGCAACTGCAGGCGTGTTACGGCGGACGTCCAAATGCAGATATCATCCGCGTACATTGATATCTTCACTGTGCTTGGCAGGTGCTCAAGGAGGGCAATCAGCGTAAGATTGAACAATACAGGACTGAGTACGCCGCCCTGGGGGACGCCACGGTAGCTGTAATGTGGAGAGGTTTGGCCGTCTTCGGTGCTCACAAAAAAGGATCGCATTGAGATGTAACTACGTATCCAGCGATACATCCGACCACCTATTCCTACCTCTTCGAGAGCGGTGAGGATGGCTTGGTGTGTAACATTGTCGTACGCCCCTTTGACGTCGAGGAACAAAGAAGCGCAGAGACGCTTACGGCCTTTCTCGTGTTGAACGAAGGTGACCAGGTCAACGACGTTATCAATCGATGATCGACCACGTCGAAATCCTGCCATTGCATCTGGGTAGACGTTGCTGCCCTCCAAGTACCACTCCAGGCGTCCGAGGATCATCCTCTCCATAACTTTGCCTACGCAACTGGCAAGTGCAATCGGGCGGTAGGATGAGAGCTCCAACGGTGACTTGCCAGGCTTCAATAGTGGAACCAGGCGACTGGTCTTCCAGCTTGTCGGGAGCGAGCCATCTCTCCAAGATGCGTTGTACATATCTAGGAGAAACATTCTCGCGTGCTCACCCAGATGACGCAGGGCTCTGTAAGAAATTCCGTCGGGCCCTGGTGCCGACGTGTGTACACACAAAGCTAGTGCTGCCTTGAGTTCGTGGATGGAGAATGGCAAATCCATGCGGGGATCACGTGGTTGCGGACAACTGCTCGAGAGTAGTAAGCTGGTTGCTGCTGTTATTTGGCCAGATAATCTGGCACAGAATTCTTCGGCCACGTCTATATCTGGTCTGTTTTGGGAGAGGGCTAGAGCCTTGAATGGGTACCGCTGAATAGGTTTTGTGCGCAGACCTCGTACCGTCCTCCACAAGTGCGATAGAGGTTTACGAGGGTCAAGCGACTCACAGAAAGCAGTCCAACGTTGCGATTCAAGCTTATCTATCCGGCGCTGGATCTTCTTCTGTAGACGTCGAGCGGTCCGCAAGTCTTCTACTGCCCCCGTACGTCGGTGTCTTCGTTCAGCACGTCGGCGAACTGCTCGAAGTCGCTCTAACTCTATGTCGAATTCTGTTAATTTCGAAGAGCACGTGAGAGTACGCGTAGTGTCGTGTATCGTGCTCTTGATTGTTTCCTCTAAGTCGAGTGACCTATTCGCTTGACATTGCTCTTCCATGTGAGATTGAAATTTTGTCCAATCCACTCTTTGAATGCTATTGCGTATCTTGGAAGGGGATAAACCTTCGATCTTGACATATGTGGGAATGTGGTCACTCCCGTGCGTTTCTATGTCCGGAAACCACCCAGCATGCCTGACGAGGCTTCGTGAAACAAACGCCAAGTCAAGACAGCTGCTATACGTTGAACCACGGAGAAACGTTGGAGTGCCGTCATTTAACAAGAAAAGTTCATTGTCGGAGGCGAAGGACACCAAATTTCTGCCTTTAGCATTGATCTTCCTACTTCCCCAGAGTGTATGATGAGCATTGAAGTCCCCGATGATAACGCACGGGTGGGGAGTTGATGACAGGATGCTTTGTAGTCTTTTATGGTCAAATCGACTTGATGGAGATAGGTAGGCGCCCACAACAGTGACGGTAAGTCTCTTCTTCACTGTAAGACATATATATTGATTGTCGTCGTGATGGGACACCGGCTGATGAAAGTAGGTGAGGTCACGGCGAATAAACATCAGAACCTTGCTGTTTTCAGCAGTTGTAGAAGACATAAATAATTCATATCCGGAGAGTCTGATGGCGTACGGTAAGTTCGGCTCGCAGATGACGATGATGGGAAACATATTGGTGTACACGAACCGACGGAAATCAGCAATGCGTGATCTCAGTCCCCGGGCATTCCACTGGAAAATCGCTGCCTTTCGGACCTCTTCCCTGAATGACACTGGCTGGTGAGCCATTATCTACTCAAAGGCTGCCAGTACTGGACTCAGGGCGTCCAGTACTTGGAGTGCATTTCTGGCGGTCGTTGTGTGCATGTTGTTTAACAACACGCGAATGGCATTTATTAAGGGTCGCAGAAGAGCAATCACTTGCTGATCTGTATTCCGCAAGTCCTCTGTTGTAGCAGCTTGCCCTGATGGGGGCGGCTTCTGCTGTGGTTCTTCCTCAAGTCGCCTAGGTGTAAGTGGCGGCCATTCTTTGGTAGAGAGAGACCTGCCCGTTTTCTGGTTTCTAACATCTGCATTTGCCAGGCTAGAAACTGCAGCTGGTGGTGTTCCCTGATGAGTCGGCTTACTTGCTGAAGTTGACGTTGTCCGTCGTGAAGACCTCCGACGGCGACGTCGTCTTCGCCGGACTTTTTCAGCGGCTTCTTTGTGGGTTGAACTGTCTCGCACCATTTGCTTAATAATAGATATCTCTTTCCTTATGCGCGGACACTCTTTGGAAGAAGCACTGTGAGCACCTTGACAGTTAGGACATTTCAATATGGTAGCGTTACAGTTGTCTTCCGAGTGCGGTTCTGCGCATCGGGGGCACACTGCAGAGTTCGTGCAAACGCCCTTCACGTGGCCGATCTTGTGGCAGTTGAAGCATTGCACAGGTCTCGGGATAAATGGTCGAACCTGGTGACGAAAGTGGCCAACCTTCACATAGGAGGGGAGACAGTCACCTTTGAACGTTATTCTCACACAACGTGTGTTACCAAGGCGGCCGACGTTCACAATGATGTTGTCTACACTCGCTGGTTTTATGAGCACAGGAAGGTCTTCGTTAGGGATTTCAGTGTCAATGTCGTAAATGACTCCTGCTACGGTGGCACCATCGGATGGTATGATGGACCTGACTGTGATGTTTCCCAGCTGCGTTACTTGCTGCAGCGTGCTCAGCGCGCTCGGGTTCATCACATCAATTGCCAGGATGTTTCTTCTTGTATTTATCCGTACATCTTTGACCTCGTTCGGTACAGTGTTCTCAAGATACAAGGAGAGCGCTTGCCTGTTCAGCACACGTAGACTGTCGGTAGCATTCAGCGGCACAAACAGGATGGAGTGAGGCCATCGCTGAGGCGCTGTTTTCACGGTGGCCGTACTTGACGCTGAAGATGCGTTGATGATCCGTCGTTTGGCCTTGCGGTACAGGACGGGTTGAAAGCCGTCTTCCGAGGACTCGTCGCCCGATGCGGAGTACAGCTCAGTGTCCTCGCTCTCGCTGGATGTGTTCCCTCGCTTCCTCGAAGCGACGCCGGCGGTTGAACTGGACCCAGACGGCGCCTCGTGAGGTTGTACATCCATCACCGCAATGTACGGGGTAATAGACCCCACAAGTGCAGCGAAAAGTCCAGAAAATCACAGAGACGAGCAAGATGTCTGGAAAACAGCAAAAGTGCAAAATGAATACGGCGTACCCTGGCCACAACGCATTAAACTACATTATAGGCTCAGAGATGAACATTCGGAAACCCTCTGGACGAAATGGCTTGAAAGTAAAGGACTTACAAACCTCTAACGAGTACATTCTTGTTCATTGGAGTACGTGGCTCTAACATACTACGTACATCGCTCTTACGAATTCATAACGCTACTTGTAGTGACACGGCCGCGTTAGATGGCCTACCTACGATAACATCGACATTCGTAATAGACATCAGATGTAATACCATCAGTATTACTAATGATAAGAATTGTTGGATTCTAGCGTCCCAAAACCACGATATGATTATGAGAGACGCCGTAGTGGAGGGCTCCGGAAATGTCGACCACCTGGGGTTCTTTCACGCGCACCTACAATTAAGCACACGGGCCCCAAGCATTTTCGCCTCCATCAAAAATTTGGCCGCCGCGGCCGGGATTCTATCCCGCGACCTTCGGGTCAGCGGCAGTCGAGCGCCATAACCACTAGACCACCGTGGCGGGTCCATCAGTATTACATCTGATCGATATCGATGTTATCACGACAACCAACGGGACAACTAACGGCGCATTTGTACGTAAGAGGCAATCAGAACGATCGTCCGGTTTGCGCTGTAAATTTCGGGCATGGTTTATTACGAAAATAAGTACACGCCAAGCACCACGGAATTGAAGGTGCAATGGTTTGCTTTTCCTTTTTTAAGTGTTATTCAGTGCTTGGCGTCCGTTTTTGTAATATTTGTTATGATCCCTGCCGACTACACGGGTCGCAGTCAAAACAACATTTGTGGCTTGGTATGCTGACCAATGTGCAAAAGTATAATGGCGACCTGCACTTCATGCCAGGGCCTCCCGTGCTGCAACTATCAAGTTTTCCGCCCGACCTGACCGTGGGTGAAGACGCCACATTCAGGTGCGTCGTGAGAAGCGGAAGACCCCCGTACAAATTCCGGTGGCTCAAGGACGACCAGGACATACCAGCAACTGAGAGACTGACAACCAGTGTAGCGAGCGAACGCGTGGCGACGCTGAACGTTCGGCGAGTGACCATCGAAGACATTGACAACTACACCTGCTTGGTATCGGACTCCGAGGGTGCAGAGTCTGCCATCACCGCATCGCTGGTAATTCCAGGTAACAAACCGAAAGTCGGCTGTCCGGTAATGAAGCGAGCCCTTGAAGAACGCGCTTGCCTGCATGGAGTACGCACGCTACCGCTTGTTTTGTTATCACATGTTGCCACGTGTTGGTTACGGGTGCTGATGCGATATCCTACGTTTAACATGTTGCCAAAGGCCGATTTCGCTGTCTCGAAGCAAAAACGCATTTCGTAAAGTGTTTGTGCGCTCTCTGTGGTTTCTGATTTTGTTGCATGATCCCACAACAGCGGTCGGAACATTTAAGGTAATTTTCTCTTTTCCATCTCCCCAGGGAGAACTTCTTTCGCGATTCATATCGAAATTATTTATAACACTGACAACACCGTTGAATCATGATGTTCCCAGAATCGCAAAACAGAGAACATTCGAAGACGCTCAGCAACAATGTCGCCGAACGTCGTGCGACTTTTTACACTATAGAAATAATAGTGTTTCTCGTCTGTAGAAGCATGGTGCAAGGTCTGACGGAATAAGTTGTCTCGCATTATTTATTATCAGCTTTCTTATATGCCCGATATACCCAACCTCCTTGGACATACTATAGACAGTCTCTGTTATACGGGAAGTTAAACGACATATTGCAATGTAGCGTTCCTCTATAGACGGCCTTCATAATAAAAAGATTAGCGGGGTGTCACTTCGGATTTAACACATCTTTTAAAATTCTTTTTTGGAGAGCCACAATAAACTACATTTAGCTGAAGTAAAGGAATCAATATAAGCAGCCCATTGCTTCTATACAGTGTGGCCGTTTTCGTATTTACAGGCCCTAATAATTACGAACGCGAATCTAGTATAATACCTCTAGAACAACTGCCTGAATCATCGATGCACTTATACGCTACACCAGTGGTTTCCGAATCATGCTATATTCAAGGTTCAGCGAAAGCATCAAGGAAACATGTCCCCTCTTGTCTATGTGAGCTTCACGATGCCATAATCAGAACACGGATAAGGCAGGCCCGTAGCCAGGAGTTCTTTTCGGGGGAGGGGGGGGGGGCACTTGCTGAAAGCCTTGACTATTTTAGAAAAACGCCTATTTTCATTAGGCCTATTTATTGTCGATAAAACACTCCCCTCCATCATAATATCGAGGGCCCGGGATGATAAGGTCTCTATGCGCTTCGCTTGTCGTGTGCCTGCATTTCTTTTTGTTCCTTTTCTAAAAAAAGAAATACTTATTTCGTTTTTAAGACTACCTGCTACCGGGTAACAACGACGAAGACACACTTCGCATTTCAAGCCCTGCTCACACTCCATTTGTGGGCATTTCAAGAAGTAAAGGCGACATGTCATCTGACGATTAAAGCCGATATATATAGCAAGATATATATAGCAATGAACAACAAGAATTCACGCCATCTCCCGCTAAAGGAAACCTGAGGCCATGCGAAGCAGCGCTTCGGCATGTAGAGCCCGCGTTTCAGACGGGGAGTGGAGAGGGGAGGGGAGAGAGGCAAAAAGGAGAGGGGAAGTGGAGAACGGGAGGGGAGAGGGGAAGTGGCGAGGGGAAAGGGGAGAGAGAGGGAAAGGGGAGAGGAAGAGGAGGTGTGTGGAGAGGGCTTGCGCATGCGCAGTAAGGGTGGCCACGCCGCACACCACCACCACCGGATTGCACTCCGCTATAAGATGCTTCACATCTAAAACCGTGAAACAGAACTTATTGCTAGCACTGTGCGTCATCCAAAGTCCTAGCGGATGAACTTGACATCTCGGATACATCGCTCAGACACCTTCAATTGAAACTCCAGCATAGCGCAGCAATTAACTGACGCCATTATCTGACTTCATCAAACGACGTCATTACATTGAGATTGTCACGCCACTCCTCAACCTGCTTGCGTATGGCCTGACGCTCATTTTCAAATGGAATACACTTAGGCAATCAACTATATATTACCGCGCGTGCGTGCCGACGGTGACGACGATGAAGCAACGTGGGTGTTTTGGATTAAGAGAAGTTGCAAAGGGGACGTTGCGCCTTATTGGCGCTTGTCGTTGGCATCACTGAAGCGTTGCGTTTCAAGTTATTCCGCACAAGCGCCACAGAAGTATCCCACCAGCTTCCACTCGCAGTTCGCGCCTTCGCAATTTGACTGCGCACTTACTGCATGGTTGCAGGTGACATCACCAGGTGTCGCTGGTCGTCCATGCAGGACCACCATGCACGCTCCCGGAGCAATCGGCTCGCTGGACTCAACTCGCAAGTGGCGTCAGGCGTGCAGTCAGTGTCTAGGCGTCAGTGCTGATTGAGGTTTCAGTGGCTCGCGTACGCGCTGCCATCTGTCAAAAAGAGAGAAAGTAGGATCACGTTTGTTAAGAAGATCACACCAGCTTCTCACAGCAACGCAAGATAAAAAGGGGGATCCTAATGACGCGTAAACGTCTCTGCTGGTTACTGGCGCTGACATTCATCCTCCTTCAAGTAACGTGCGCTCGATCGGATGCAGGTAAGACCCATCAGAAACAAGTGTACGTGATTGATGGTCCGGAACATGGTTTTAAGGTACAAGCCCGGACACTCCTTCTCAGGTCCTCCCAAGCTCCGGGAGTTCGCGTTCCCAGAGCAAGTGTCGCTCGGCGAAGAGATCATCATCGGCTGCGTCGTGAGGAGAGGAACCGCTGGACCTTACAACATTCGATGGCTCAAGGACGGTAGCGCAGTGGACGAAAGTGAGCGTATTTCGATTACCGCACGAAGCGAGGGCAGCGCGACGCTGCGCATCGTGAGCCTCCGAGCCGAGGACGTCGGGAACTACACGTGCACTGCCCGTAATGGCTTCGGAAGTGACAGCGTCACGGCACCACTCGTCGTTCACGGTAAATGGACGGTTTTCCGTTACGTTTGAGTGATTTGATGGGCGGGGGTCATGCAGCTCAAGCTTCGGACGATTACCCTGCGCATGCTTTATATACTGTATAGGTAATCAATGAGGGCGCCTGAGTTCGCCTGCGTCACACTACTACACTGTACTCGAAGTTACATGCACATCTCAAATACTTGCTGCGTAAATTTGCTCCTGAAAATATTAATCCCACTCCACTCATAGGCGTGCGCAGGGTTCCCCTTAGGGGGGGGGGGGACGAAGGTTCGTCGCAGCGCCCCCCTCCCTATTATGTCAATGTGTGGGACTGATTTTGCGCACCCCCTCTTAGATTAATAGGGAGAGCTGCCGCCCCCCCCCCCCCCCCCCCCCCCGTGCGCACGCCTATGACTCCATGCATTTAACAACCCACTTTTCCCTAACAGACACTGGCTTGTTCAGCGGCGGCATCCCCCGATGACTGTTAGACATAGCGTAGTTCTGTATGATTTGCGAAACGCAGTCCCTGTGTTCCGACCATGTCTTCTACATGTGTACTTGCGGCCACGCAGTTAGGCAATGCATGTTACCGGTTTCCCTGTACGGCGTTAGCGATGCCGCTGACCGATCTGCTCTTTTTCTCCTCCGATTGGAATACTATAGAAAAAATCACAGCATATCCACGGAGTGAATGATGAGTGGGCGAAGCTGCGGAGGTTCATCGGTAAACCGTGAATCTTCCGTGAATTCTGCCCAATACATCATCACCGACGTGAGATCGGGTGCGTTTATACTAAAGGTTCGATGAGTTATGACGACTTGCAGCTCACTTTAATTTTACATGTACGCTGTGAATTTTTCATTGTTTAGAAAACCATTGCTTTAGAAAACATCTGGCGTCTTTCGTTAAGCAGCTGGCGTCTTTTCGTTTTGCTTTAGAAACATCTGGCGTTCTTTCATTTTGCTTTTAGAAAACATCTGGCGTCTTTCGTTGGTTTATTTCGTCAATCAACGGCGTTTTGAACAAAATTTTTATTGTTTAATCACGCACAGGAGAAATCTCACCAGGCACTACCTTGGAGGTAAACAATGGCTGCTAATGGGAATGAGAGACAGAAGAAGTCGGCTTTTAGCTAACACTTACACTTCTACTTCTACTAACGTTTCCTACTGGAACATGCCAATGGCTGCTAATGGGGAATGAGAGACAGAAGAATTCGGCTTTTAGTTAACGCGCACGCTGCGAATTTTTTATTGTTCAACAACGCACAGGAAAAATCTCCCACCGGCACCACCTTGGAGGTCAAGATCTGGTACTAGCGTTACGACTGGTTACGCACTACGACTACGACAACTACGAGGGACGTGCGTCAGGATGGCGCGAGAGTTGTGTTTACATTCAAGCGAAGATAGGCCTGTAAGTTGGAAAAATTACGTCTATCCATCACTGTGTATACAGACGTATACACCCTAAGAAAAAGAAAAGTTATTTTATTCTTTTTGATGATTCCCGGCATGTAAATATATAATATATAACTCTCTTTAAATGAAAGAAATCCGTAAACGGTGGGTGGGTGCTCTAGCCGACGTTTCGACAAGGGGACTTGTCTTCTGCATGCACGAAGCAAAGTTCCAGTCTTGAAGAAGACAAGTCCACTTGTCGAAACGTCGGCTCCAGCACCCACCCACTGTTTATGGATTTTTTAATCGCAAGTTTCCATCTTATCCTTCCTGTCGTTTTTTGAACTCTCTTTAAAGACACACGTTAACTCTTTAGAATATCGTTATATTCTTCGTAGATCATTATAATCTTCCTGAGGTTCTATATTCTATAAGGAATCCAATCTTGGTTATGGTAGCCAACAATTTAAATTGCTTTTCTATCCACAATATTTGTGGTTAACCCTGAGTGAGGCGGGCCTAACATATTTCACCGTTGGAAACTATTGTGTAGAAGTGATGTTCTAGAATTCGCTCGGAGACTGATTTATCTGCACAACTGTGGTCCTCCTACACAGAGAAGTAATTCGAAGCAGTCGCTACACGAGGGTCTTTCTCGATGAATATGTGGCAACAAGTAATGTTTTTCTCTGACATTATTTGAACAGATAGAATATTCAACAACCTCGAAGAATAAAGTGCCGAATCGAATCGAATCGAAAGGCAACCACTATTCTATTCGTATTAGAAATTTTAAATGTTTGAGCGCCTACATAGCTAACACGCAAGTGAAACTGAACTGCCCGCCATCAAAAGCTTTCCCACGCGTGTCACGGTTTCCCAGTCTGCCGTGAGGCGCCGCTAGTTGTCCACGAATTGAATGCTCGTCTTACCACCTTTGGCAATCGGCGACACGGTCGTGTGTCCGTGTGAGTTTGGAGGACCAGTTGAAAGCACTACACTGAGATGATGGCAGCATTTATTTTCCTTGTACTGACAGCTGCGTCCGGCCTGCAGGCTCAAAGACCAGGTGAGGGCATGGAATTTCGTAAAATAGATTTACTCATTACTTTGTTGCTCGATAAGCGCTGAATTTAGCGCTCTTCCTTAAAGCCGCTATGAACAAGGGTGTTTGTTCAAGTTGTCTGGTCCCTTTTATTCGCACAATCTATTACTTTCATTCTCACACCTCAAAGTAGCCAGTAAGTGAAACCAGTAAGCCGGGCTAGGCCCCACGGCACGCTAGGAGCTATTTCTTCATGCTTACAGAAACACTTATTAGAAACATGAACTCTGTCTAAAATAATAACATCCTTTTAAAAATCCATTCTCGTTACTATCAACGAAATAGGTCGGTTTGTAGAAGGGAATTTGCATGTCTAAATTCCATTTCTTAAATATCGCGCGAAATGTGACGTCACGCATTTCGAGGTACTTTATCGTATTCATAAGTCGTTGTGGCTCAGTGAGAGGCCTTCAAACGTGAAAAATTTACCCTTTGACCCTTGCCAAGCACGACATGGGCACGAATAGACGTCGTCGAAATCTATGACGTCACAGCGAGCTGCCTCGGGAACCTGAGAACAGCGTCGCCATTCGAACTTAGCTTTTACGCATTTTCTGCCTCACCGAGCCTCCTATCACGATAAAAGTGTCTTTTTTTTTTTTCAGTATTCTAGAAGAGCTATCTACTGAAACTAGTAAATGAGGGGAGCAAATCAAGAATATTCTGTTTGTTGTCCTTGTAAGGTAAATAGAAGTAAAGCATTCAGAATTTGTGCGACGCAGATTGGTTTCGCTATGTTCCACAAAAAAAAAAAAAAATGTAGCTTGATGCCGAAATTTCCTATAAGCATTTCCTCAGTTAGAACTGGGACACCGAGGACAACAGGTCGAAATGCAGGGAAAAGAGAGATAGCATGCGAATGCTCAAGTACATGACGTATGCTGCGCTGACGTACCAGCAGTCCCACCACTGAGGAGATCTTCGCATAAAAACCAGGAAATTGAGCTTTTCAAGAACACTTTATAAGCATCAATAAGTGTAGTGTTTACACTTAGTCCCAGAGTCAGAAAAACATTTCAAGCGCCGGAAAATTTCCAAATCTGAGACGAGGACCAACTTATATGCAGTGCCTAAACATTGTTCACTGGAAGAGCATGGTCGCCGCCACACATTTCGAGCCCGTATTTTTTAAAATCATGCAGCGCTACTCTCAGTTTCTTGGCAAGGGCTATGCTACGTATTAAACAGATTAATTCTCATTGTTAATGTGCACAAAAAGTGGCTTAATGGCTGATTAGATGATGCAGTTAATAATCATCGTACCGACGACTATCATTCTACACCCGACGGCCAGTTCTTAGTTGAAATTTAGAGAGCAAAAAAAGAAACAGATATATATATATATATATATATATAATATATATATATATATATATATATATATATATATATATATATATATATATATATATATATATATATATATATATATATATATATATATATATTGCGTTGAATCCTCCAATTTTCAGTAATCAGAGTCGTCGGTGGCTCTGATTAGGTCTCTGAATCCCAGGTATCGATGGCCTTATAAAAGTTTGGCTAGCGAATTTCGTAAAATTATTTTCGGGCACCTTACCCTTCGTCGTAGAGGTGTATTTAAATAAGTCTGTGAATAATAACATACTAATTACAATTTGGAGGACGGCCGCGCTTCTGAGCGCGTATAGCAGTGGCACGGTTTCCCTCATACCATTTGGGTTTCAGGCCCACCAAAACTGAGGACCAGTGGATTTCCTAGCGATCTATCGTTGGGAGAGGATACCATGGCAACGTGTTTTGTGAAAAAGGGCTCCGATGGACCCTACACGATGACGTGGCACAGAAACGGCCAGGAAGTCAAGGACACCGCTCGCGTGAAGACGAGCGTCAAGGCGACAGGAACAACGATCGCGATAGACGGAATCCGAGTCGAAGACGTAGCCAACTACACCTGTAAAGCTACAAACGCCGAAGGAAGCGACGCCCTGACGCTGCCCTTGGTTGTCGCAGGTGAATTGAGTATTTGAGAGCGTGCGCTTTCTATGGCTCTATCACCCGTAAATCTGCCTGTGTGTCCTGTACATAAAAAAAAGAAAACCTGACAAAGCGGGTTCATCTGAAATAGTCGGTTTGTAGCTAACAGCAAAGCTACGTACCGTGCGTACATTCACGGACTTGCACGTATAACGCTTACACTGCTGCCACAACTTGCGTGCGAGTATGTGTAATTTTTTTAATTGATTAGTTTTAGTAAGTCTGACTTGGATAACGTCAATATGCGTATTTTTTTAAGTGATTAGTTTTACTAAGTCCCACTTGGAGAACGTCAGTAGTAAAATCATGTTATTGCGCAAGAGGTTTCGATTTTCACGAGATCGACCAGGTTTGATCAATGAGTCAGAAAAAAAAGAACGGCATCGAAAACCCATTCCGCATCGAGCGGCCTTCACTGTTACTTGCGGTCAGGGTGTCGGAACGGAACGAAAACCGAAAACGAAAAACGAAAAAAACGATATTTTGGACTGGAACGAAAACGTAACCGAAACTTTATTTATTATTTCGTTCCGGAGTGAAAACGAAACTTTTTCAATCGTTTTTCGGTTCACGAGAAAACTTCGCAATCCGGAGCAACTGAGCTCGTGCAATGTGAGCATATCTCAGGGTACGGTATTAGCGCGTACCCCAGGCAGGAATTCCAAAGCAAAGATATGTTGAAATTGTGCGAGAAACGAAAACAGTGGCAACCAGAGATGTTTATACTAACGCAAGTGGATTATTGCGCGCCTTTCACGCAGGCCACCGTGGAGAGGGCATTGTCGGCGCTGAAGTTTGTTACAGCGAAAGCTGTTATGAGATCATAACGGCTGATTTTGGCGCCATAGTTGTCCACCGCCGCCGGTGTCAGTGACCGCTATCGCGTGATATAACAAAATAAATTAGAAACAAATTTCTAGGATCGGATGGCATTTCAACCCGCGCCCTCTGCGTGGCAGTCGGGTCTTCCACCACAGTGCCACGCTAGTGCTTCTATGCTTGCGAGGAGCGCTTGACAAGCGTGAGTGCTGACGAGCAGTGCGGCCCAGTGTTCCGTATTCGATACAAAGGCAGAAGGTGCCCGAGCGGTGCACTGTTCCAACTAATACCAGCAGATCTAGAGGGTCTTATTCCTCATTAACCAAATCTTATTTTTCTCCATATTTACAACCGCTCCAGATGCGTGGCAGAACTGCTTAGTCTTCTTGAATACTACTTTTGTCAGCATAAAAATAGGCTACGTCGTCGTTTTAGCATTAACGCATTTAAGCACAAACAATATTAAAACACCACCATTTGTTCAAACATGCTGACCATGCAAATACTATAGGTAGCGGGAGAACTGCCCCTATGGGAATTAGTAGGGTGGTTGTACTGCACGAGATATGCCACCAAACTATTATCCATCGACTCTGGTAACGTGTCTTGCGTACTTTTGCAGTTCTCAATGCATGTGTTGACATCAGCTTTATGGGGCGTTCATTCTTAACTCGATAAAACTATCAATATGCATTTCCTACGTCGAGGAATTACAGCATGGGAACTGAACTGCCCGGCCTATCCCGAAGTGAGAATGGGCTAAGTTTTTTTTCATTCCGAGGAATTGAAAGGAATGGAATTGCGGCAAGTTCTAATTCCCCGCAATGGAATTGAAATGGAATGGAGGCGCCCATTCCGCCACACTGCTTCCCGTCCACTGCAAAGTGCTCAGCCATAATTCTTTATCATCATCAGTCACAGCGCAAAGTGCACATAATGCCTTACAGATGTGTAGCGTGTACCACGAGACTTCGAAGAATGACGAAAAATGGAATAGGGGGAACTTCTCTACTTCAGAAGAATTGGGATGATTTATGGCGTAGTGGGTACCTTGCATGTGTACTTGTATTATTGCCCCAAGAGACTCTCCAGCGAGCTCTACAAAGTCCGCTCTTCCAGCTTTCGTTGTGACTGTGCTGCGTGTGTCGCGCAGGCCTGGCGATCTCTTTATCAGAATAGCGGTCTCGCACATCAGAGAGTACACTCAATGACGTGCTGCTTCTGAGATCGTGCTCACTCCCTTGACACAAAGCACCGAGCCCACTAAAAAATTCGTATTTGTCTTTTGAGAAAATAAATACTATGACTTTCATATTAATACTGGTTTGTGCTAGTTGGTAGAAATTCGTGGTACAGTTACTTCTGCTCCTCTGAAGAATGTATTTTACCCTTGTCCCACTTTCCTAAGAGCAGGGCAAGTAACTACATCACAAATCCAATGTTCGTTATGATTACCTTAAAGGGGTACTGACACAAAATTTCGCGGCCGAGATGGCCTGCTGGATCGATTCCCGTGTACGTGCGTGTACCATCTGCAAAATATCGACAGCGAATAAAGCTTGGAAGGTATTTTATATGAATTTTGAAGTTCGCGAGCGCGATCCAGCATTATAGGCCGCACCTATTGCATTGACACCCTCGGAGGTGACCCTAGGTGACCCCCCTACTTCCCCTACGTAACCGTTGCAGCCGGTACAAGTTATGATGACGTCGTAGCCGCCATTTCTGTTTTGACGCGCTTCCCGACGAATCGCTCCTCGCCAGCGGGTCAAACCTGAAGTGATTCGACACGTCGAAAATCCCTTCCATCCCCGCCGCAAGAAAATCGTCGCCATCAGACGACGATGAGCCCGGCGACGACAGCTTAACTTCAAATTTTCCATAAAAAAAAACCGTTACGAACCGTTACGGAACATTTTTTTTTCGTTCCGGAACAGAAACGGAACGGAACTTTTTGCGGTTGAACGAAACTAAAACCGAAACGAAAAACATTTCGTTCCGACACCCTGCTTGCGGTATAGGGTCCGCCTACGATTGTTATCGCGCAGTGTGGTACGCGGTTTTGTACATAGAAACGAAACGGCGAACGCTCATACTGCATTCCTCGTCCGTTGTGATGCTCTTTTTTTTATTTAGTTTTTTTCGCGCTTTTGCCGTCGTATAAACTTCTTGATGTACTATTTTAATGTGTATTACTGCTTGTTATAGGCGTATTCGCAATGTACGAACGATATTTCGAGTTTCTCCCATCTGGCATAGGCGATCTGTTTAAGCTACATAGCGAAAATTTCGCTCCGTGTGCCTATAGCCGCGGGTACAATGCAGGCCCCAAAAAACCTCGTCAAAGACTGCATGCAGTTTGTGCATTAGTAGTCGTGGGGCTCGGGTCACTGGATGTAGGATTTTTTCGACGCTTTGACCGCTGATGGTGTTTGTGTAAGTTACACTTACACTTAAAACTCACAGACACATTTTACGAGCACTAAACAAGAACTTGGTTTACTTCCAAAAAACGGAAGCATGTGCCACGTGCGTTTTTAAAATTGGCGCGGGACGCGGTTGAAGTCTTCGCCACTAGGTGGCCGTAGTTGTCCAGGCTGCCAGAGTATGCAGCTAGGGTGGCTAGAAGGGGAGGTGTGATGACCGGGCGGCAAAAGTTGGCCGCCATTCGCGTGAATGCCGCGGGGCGGCGCTGTCGTCGGGGGCGCCGTCAGCGAACGTGGCCGTTCCCCGTTCTCGGCAGGGATCCAGAACGCTTTAGTGGAAATGCGTTACCAAATTATATGAAACTTTAGGCGATAATGCAGTTCCTTAGTCAGCGCAGAGCTTGTGTTGCGCTACTGTTATCATGCGGTTTTGAAATACGGGGTACAGAGCCGAGTTTTGTTCCGACGGAAAGCAAGCAGGCCTCTTAGAAAGCCGTATTGAAGCGCTACTACTGGGAGAGCGGGGCTTAATTATGCTCCAATGCGCTCTGATCGTTTTATTCGTGCGCCTCATTACGCGTGAAAGCAGATAACTTGATTTACGCCAACCAAATCAGGATTAAACCACGGTTTTCTATAAATATGAATATGCCGCTTTTCTTTAAATATGAATTAAACCATGGCATACATTGTAATACAACGTTCGGTAGTCTTTTCAAATAAACGCAACATGTACGTTACTAGGTAAAGAAACTTTACTGTGTGCAACAGAATGCACTTGATCGTTTCCGTGGCTTGTCTCACATCAGGCAAGGCTTTATTCTTTTGACTTTTTTGTCATTCATTTTTCTGAGTTTTTGTCGTTCATTCGCTGTTTGCGCCAATGCTTTGCGCAAACAGCGGAATTCTCTTGAAGTGGTTTGTCAGCCCTCGGAATGGCGCGAGTCATGGGCACGTTACCAGTAAAAAGTAAGTGTTACAGTTACCTAAGCCAAAAAAGTAACTCTGTTACAATTAGTTACAGCTAGAGTTTCCAAAAGTAACCTGTTACAGTTACTGTGAAAAAGTAACGTCATTACTTTTTCGTTGCAGTATAAAATAAGTAATAGATCACAAAACAAATGTTTTATTTATTTATTAAAAACATACGAAGGCATGCGGGTAGTCAAAATTGCACGTGGTAAACTCTAGACGATGGAAACCTAAAAGGGGGGCGAACACAAGGAATCGTTGTGTACGCATCAGAAAACGCCCTAGAATGCTGTAACTGGAAAACGTGGTTGATGCACTGGGACGACAGCAGTATCCTAGGACGCTTATTAACGATACCCAGAAATGCATGCGAAGAGGAACAGGGAGTGCGTCACGAGCAAGGGCGTCCGCAGAACTTTTTGCAGGGGGGTGCATACGCAAGGGAGGGGGGGGGGGCATTCAGCACTGGTAGCCTTTCTTTCACTGCCGTGACGTGACAGGCAGGATTAGTCAGTAGTTTGTAACGCGCGAAATGGAATGGCAAAACTGAAGGCCAGGACCTGAGTGTGCTAATCAAGCTATGTAGCTTATCGCAACTGCATAGAAAAATATTATCCGAAATTCCAAGGGGGGGCAGCCGCCCCCCTTGCACCCCCCTCCGGACGCCCATGGTCACGAGTGAAGACTGCGTCCATTGTGTGTATTCGCTATGTTCAAGGTGTATCAAACCCTGTTCGGAGAGCTCTGCATCCGCTGGGCATACAAACCGTTTTTAAGCCCCATTATACCTTGGGGCATGTGTTCACGCGAAAGCCAGACCACGGGGGGGGGGGGGGGGGTGAAGAAAACTCCTGAAATCGCGGTTAATTTGCCGCAACGCATCGGCTTGCAACAACCTGAGGATGCAACATGCATAGCAGGCGAAACATCTGTGTCATTTTGTTAATAATGGTTGCGTCAAGTCGGAGTAAACCTTTTACAATCAGTCCCAAAGAGGTTTTAAAAAGTTGCTTCGCTAGTGCACGGTATTGCTTGCTCTCGTCAGTTTCGCGCGCTGCTGCTTTCTCGCTACACTGTGCAAAAAAGTAACAGTTTTACAGTTACAAGTTTCTCTAAATTAAAAGTAACTAGTTACAGTCATAAGTTACTTAAAAAGTAACTAGTTACCAGTAACGCGTTACTGCCCAAGACTGCGCGTGCCCACTTCAAGAACAGTTCTTGGCAAGTCGGTGCCCAGAAAAGGGACATTTTTTCACACGCTGGCACGAAGCACCAACGCTGAGTTTTTTTCTTTGAGGTAGACGGCATCTTTGCCAGCACACAGCACTCATGAATCAACAGCACACGCCAACAGTTCGCAGCAAATTACACAATAACTACAAACCGCCGGCCAGGCGTTGACAGCCGGATTAGCCTCTCTCCGCGGAAACGCTGACGGCGCCCCAGATGGTAGCGCTATGTTGTGCCCTAGCGGCGATCACGCGAAAGAGGACCACCCTCTCCTATGGCTGGCCGCCGCGCTCAGCACACCTCCCCTTCTAGCCACCCTAATGCAGCCGAATATATTCTCGCGCTGCCTTCGACTGGCCGCTTATTCCCCGTCAGCGAACGTGCAGCTGTACCATCACGACTCTTGGCTCGGCCCTGAGAGTGCGCCCCTTGTGTGTCAACGCCGATTGGCACATTCCCGTTGCAACATTGCCTAAAGTTTTCTCAAGAACATGCGAATCTCAGCTGAATTCTACGGGTTGCTTCTCACCGGGTTATGCTGTGCTGCTGACATCGGTAAGCGAACTAAGGTTACTATTCGGGAATTCTAGTTTGTCCATAGACTACTTACCGTTTACGTTTTTAAATATAAAAGTAATGTCACCTATACATTCCTTAGCTTCATTGTCTGTTCATTTCATTAGAACATCACCATAGACACACAAAAATAACTTTCCTGTGACTTACACGCGTTTCTTGACTGCTCGTGTAAAGTATTGCCAGCTCGATAATGAATGATTCACAGTACTTTCATTATTTCATTTTCACGAATACACCGAGGAGACGGAAGATTTTTTTCCAAATGTATTGTAGTTGGAGAAAACGCCACACGATGTCACTACCATCTCTCCCACCTCCGGTAACACGTAAGAACGCAAACGGTAGGAAGTCTATGGAAAAACTAAAGTTCTTTATTACGAACCTTTCCTCAAAGCCACACGCGGATTCTTTGTGAACGAGCAGCACGCGTATTTCCAGGTGGCCCTCCCGAGCTCAGGGAATTCGCGTTCCCCTCAGAGGTGTCACTGGGTGAAGAGATACTGGTCGGCTGTTTCGTGAAGAAGGGCACCGCAGGACCTTACCGCATCACGTGGTTAAAAGACGGCAAGGATATACGAGAGAGCGAACGCGTGTCCATCGCGGCACGATCAAAGACCAGCGCGGCATTGCGCATCTCGAGCCTCCGCGCCGAAGACGTGGCCAACTACACGTGCGTCGCCAGCAACGACTACGGGACCGACAGCGTCACGGCAGCCCTCATCATCAACGGTAATCAGATGGCGTCTCGCTTAGTTTGATTGCGAAAACTGATTATTCGAAACGAAGACGTTTCGGATGGGACGAAATGGTGGATGGGTACACGCATGGTTGGGCGGAAAGTTGGGCAGATGGATTTGAATGGTCAAGAATCTAGAGACTCCAAGAGTTTTAAAGTCCATTCACTGAAGCCATAGCGCTGCAAACATAGACGCCAAGGAAGAGGGCAGGACGAGCGCCATGGCTTCATTGAATATACCGAACCAACACGCCCAGAAGTCTGTTCTCTTCAAAATCTAGTTTGTGCTTTCGGGCTAGTGACAACACAGAAAATTGGGCGAGTTAGTGTAAGTTAACTATTTTAATCTGTGAGGGAAGATAACGTAAACGAAAAAAGAGGAAGCACACACACGCGGTCTCTAGCTTAATATTGTCATTGTTAATTATATGAAAAGCAAGGTGGCGCTGCCTTCTGCAGTGCAGAAGGCAACAAGAACCACCGCCGCACAGTAGATAGCAAGAAACTCGTGGACGACGCGTGTGGTGTGTAATCACTTTGGCGTTTGAAGACGTGTTTCGTTACTCGCGGCCTCCTTTGTTATAGAAATACATTTTCTTTTGGAATGGTCGATTCGTGACACTTGCATCAGACTACTGCGCACGTTACATTGAAGTTAGGAAACTGCATTGTCGCGAACGGTCTTGTCCGACTGATCACCTTTGCACTGCCCAGTGCGAAACGAAACCCGTACATTGCGACAGTAATCATGAAGGATGTCAGCGCAAGCCTTCGTCTTTGTATCAACACATGAGGGTTGTTGCTCGAGTAGACTTAGTGTTCAGTGTACTAGTTGATGGCCTGCAGGCCCGCAAGATGTCAGCTGTGATGGTGATGCGTGCAATGATGCGTGGGCCTTTCACATACCTGCTGCGTTTGCTACCTCTCCCCCCCTCACCCTCACTTTTCAATACTCTGCTCTCGGAACCGGATCCATTTCAGCTGTAGGAATGGCACCTCGGTGACTCGCTTCCGATTCACTTTCTACCTTCGTTCATTTAGTCTATTTCTCCGTCAACAAATGATCATACGTGCAGAACACATGATACAGGTTCCTCTCTCACACGTTCACGATACCAGCGTTCAATTTTCAACACAGCGCTACCAGAACAGCACCCTCGGCGACTCGGAAATCGCTCGCACCTTTCACTTTTTCGCGCCATTTGTGGTTCTTGTTAACGCGGATACGCGGCGCTACTAGTCCGCTGCTCGTCTTGAATGCATCTGCTGCTTGCCTTCTCTTTGTGCTGCTAGCGCCAGTGTATCCTCTCTCAGTGACAAACGGACAAATTGCGTGAGCCTGGGCAGTCTTGGGTCCTGTTGGGAGCTCTTCAGAAATGCTTGCCCACGAATTCACGCAGACTTTGGTCTGGGCTGTTGCAGTGGTGGTGGGTTCGAGTGCCTCTTCAGGTACGATTGCAATTTCTTTCATTTCCTTGCTTTATTTTTGATGCGCCAGTCGTATTACGCTCTCAGAACCTTTGCCCAGACCCTGTATGGAAAACCTCCGACGACGTCGTCAATGACATTTAAATAGCAACACTAGACCTAGTGTATCAGCGGTAGGTCAAAGTTCGAACTATTAGAAAGTATGATCGTTTAGGATAAACACGTTAGTGCGTGTCTGTCGGTTGTTCATGGTACGCATGCGCGAGAATGTGTGCCATAGAATCCATAAAGAACGTATCTGTATTTCAGCGCATTACAGTCGTTTTACCATCGTTGACTCATCACTCATAGAGAAGGTTTCCAAAACTTTATTTCATTGTTTCACTATACAAAATTAGACCTGTCTATGATACTGACCAGTGTTGTATATGCTCTAGAAAGACCGCTAGAAAGCATCGTTACTTCGCGTAGCATGCGGGATGCATTGTCACGCTTCTCCGAAGTAAACTTCCGTCGATGAGAGAAAGAAACAGAGATAAATAACTACTCTAAATTCACTTCCAGACGTTCCCAAAATACAGGAGTTCAAATTTCCCGCCAACTTGTCTCCCGGAGACACTGCCCACGTGGGCTGCATAGTGTCCAAGGGAAGCGCTGGCCCGTTCGAACTGTCGTGGTGGAAAAACGGTGTGCCCCTGGCACACGACTCATCCAGGACCTCAGTGACGTCGCATAAGGGAGGCCCGGTGTCCACGCTCACCATCGTGGACGTGTCGGCATCAGACAGCGGAAACTACACCTGCAATGCCCGAAACGCGGCCGGGAGCGACAGCTTCTCCGCATTCCTCGCTGTTACAGGTATACGGCTGAGATCGTTACTTCAAAACGGTATTAAACGGCGCTAGTTGGCTCATAGCTAACGCCAGTTTGAGCAGCGCAACTGGAAATGAGGGACAAAGAGAGGGCAGACAAGGGCGTCACTGTTCATTACTTGGCGCGAGTTATCCGATCGGCTCGTTATTAGCACAATCCACTGGTCATTACGGGTGGAAATAACTTGACACACTGTGACTGCCGAGTCACTTAAGTTGACGTTCGATTTGAGTTTACATGTTCTGGACATTTTTTAAAGAAAAACCACCACTCGCTGCTAGGGGCTTGTCCAGAACATCAATCCGGGGGGGGGGGGGGGGGGTGCTTGGTGTCGAATAATTTTTGAAGTGTGTCTGTCGCGATCCGCCTGAGAACGAATGTCTGGGGCGGTGTGTATAAATCTGTGCTCGCCACCCTCAAACCACAGATCACGATGAAATTCACGTATACATAATGATGTATACGTGTCTTGCCAATAACATAGCGACACCAACAAGCCGTGATAATCTGGTTAACAAGGTGCAGCGCACAATGAGAAATGCACATAGTAGAAGAAGAACAGGTCGCGGGATCGAATCCCTGCCGCGCCGGCTGCATTTTCGATGGAGGTGAAAATGTTTGAGACCCGCGTACTTAGATTTAGGTGCACTTTAAAGAACCCCATGTGGTCGAGATTTCCGGAGTCCTCCACTACGGTGTCCCTGTTAATCAAATCGTGGTTTTGGGACGTTAAACCCCAGATATTATTGTGATTAGAAGAAGAACACGACACCAACGTTTCTTGTTTGTGTTTTTGTCCTTGTGCGCTGCCTTTTCTTAGTCAGTGTGACCGGATGCCATCCTAGCCATATTATTCATTTCAGTGAGCCGCGATATATATGAAGTCGTCATTACTGACGCTGCACCGAACAGTCTCGAATCGCCGGTCAACTTGAACACCATCGGAACAACGATAAGCTGTTTTACCGCTTATGTACAGTAACCAGGGGGCCTTACGATTATGGTTGTTTCTCTATCACTTATTGAAAAGAGTAAACCACACTGTGACAAAGACAGCGAAAGAAAAGAAGACAGAGAGGGCCGTGGGTTACCTCGTCTGCTTCAGGAAGGCGATATTGCGCGCGTGCGTTGTATCCATTTAGCTACGAGTGTGCAATGCCCGCGCGACTGTGCGAAGGTTCTGAGAAATCATGAATGAGCTTTCTGCAAATCGTCTTGAGGATCGGAATCATCCAACAGAAGAAGCACAGAGGAGAGAAGTGTCACGCACAACGACTGGTCCAGTCGTTGTGTGTGCCACTTCTCTGTGCTTCGCCCTTTAGCTGACCGGCCACGGTGGTCTAGAGGTTACGGTGCTCGACTGCTGACCCGAACGTCGTGGGATCGAATCCCGGTCGCGGCGGCCGCATTTTCGATGGTGGCGAAAATGCTTGAGCCCCGTGTACTTGAGCCCCTGGTGGTCGAAATTTCCGGAGCCCTGCACTACGGCGTTTCTCGTAATCATCTCGTGGTTTTGGGACGTAAAACCCCAACAATTATTTTTAATTGTTTTTTAGCTGGTTCCAATCCTCAAGAATATGTACCAACTGACCCATATCACAACTCTTCTGCAAATGGCGGCTTTGAGTTCGAGTACGAGTGCGCAATATTTACGTGCATAAATTTTCATAAGGTGACACTTGGCAACAAGCGATCACCTAAAGGCCGTGACAGGCAAGACCAACGACAGATGAACGAACATCTCACATGCTTCTCTGAATTGTTTGTTTAAACAGTGAACTGCTCCGGGGAGCCTGTCAACAGCGCGCTTGTTTGTACTGATTTCAGCTTGACTTTGAACTGTTTCGGCGAGACCATTCAACGCCAATAACCAAGAGCTCTCAGTGACTGCGGTGCGCGTTTCGATCCGCTAACACTGATCTACGCTTGTAATGATGCCGAGATTATTGAGAACCCGTATGACTGGCACTTTGTTCCTTCCCTACCTTTCTAGAAATGTAGCAGGTGTTGTGCCATCTCGCAGCATCACAGGCATTGTGGTAAAGGAAGAAATGCAAGTCTAAATTCATGTTTCAATGAAAATATGTCACTCACATTGCATGACAGTCTCTTTTTTCCCTGTGTGTGGGAGGAAGGAGGGAGAGGCTACGTGTGCCTCCCTTTTGCCGTACCCTGCGCGCACCTTAAATTGATTGGTAATGCAAGTAACAGCGGTCTACCTCGTTTTATAATATCCCGACATCGTTACAAACACCCCTTCGATCCCTTTGGATCCACCGTGCGCCTCACTATACAGCTCGTCATGTTCACGTACGTAGAGTTAACGTACCTCGTCATGACACCATAGCATGTTCACAATAATTCGTTCCTAGGACCTCAATCGATTGGAATAATCTACCTGTGCCATTAGTAGCAATCACCGTCCCCACTCGTTTTAAAAAATAATCAATATGAAATAATTAATAGCACTAGAGGTATAATTATATGCTTATTAGTGCACATTGACTGTTTAGTGTACTGTTTGTGTATTAATTTACTGTTACGTAGTGTTGTTCCCTGGGTAATCTGTTACAAATAATCCTGTATATATATTGCTCTTACGATGTATTTCCGCCCCTCTCCTCTACAATGTACAAACTGCATCCTAAACAGGGTGTCACAAATAAATAAATAAATAAATAAATAAATAAATAGGCGTGCGTGAAGAGAGAGGGGGGGGGGGGTGAGGGAGGAGTGCTGCTGCTATCTTTTTTCTAATACTTGGTCATTGCGCTGCGTTCTGATCGCAAAGGCCTCGGTGGGAATCGGTTGGGAAGAGGGGGCCAGCTAAAGAGGGGGCCAGCTCCCCTTCGCCCAATGGGGAACCCTACGCGCGTCTCTGTTTACGGAGACTCAGGATCACCGAGTTTGACTTCAGGTATCCCAGATATAGAGATGTAAAGGAAATCGCGGCGGTATTTAAACTGCTCGGCGCTCAAGTTGCAATAAGCGGCAGTAGGTGCCGCTAGTGGTCCACCCAGTGGCGGTTTCTGCCGTCTCACTCGCTCTCTCCAGCAAGTCGGTTTTCGACTTCACTCTGCTCATAGCGGCAGTCAGCCTTTCGGGGCGGTTGATTTGGTTCAGTGAAATTGGTGCACCGCCCTGGGCGATGTCGCTTCGCGTAGGTGTGTACACGACGTTATGCCTCATCTTCGCATCGTCTCCGGGTTCCCTTCAAATGCAAGGTAAGCGTCGAGAAGTTGCCAATCACGACAGTGCAATTGACCTTTCATTAGCTCCTCCAAATGAAATGAGACATAACGCAGTTATGAGAAGGCGTTACACGACTGGTTATCATGTAACGATATAGCAGATGTAGTCAAATATCGCCAATTCGATATCGGTACTTAAATTTGAAAGTGTTCGATTGTTACTATATACGACAGGTTCCCGTAAAACGTATACGTTAAACATCGTATTTCGAACTATAATTCCATAACTGATACACTAAGTAGCTTCGAGGTTGAGTGAGTTCACATTAGCGCGCTGACAAAACACCATGATCGACTACTTCGCTGCTTACGAGAAAGTGTGTTTTTTTTTGGGGGGGGGGGGAGGGGGGGGGGGTAGCCTTCGTTATTGTGATCTCTCTTCAGGTGAGGCATTTGTATTGGTCGTCGTACATGCGGACTAATCAGAAGCAAGAAAATTCTTTAGCTGGCACAAATGACGAGTGACGGCGCAGACTACTCGAAGATCAATTACCACGATGACATTACGTAGATATGATGAAAGAAGGTAAGCCTGCAGACTCGGAGCAAGCTACCAGGACAGCACAACGCCATGTCTGCACTCCTGCCTTCTTTTATCATGAATCCGTACCAACTAGCCGTACTTAGTCGTTCTAAGCTCCATTACCGAGAGGCTCCACATGTTAGGACATCGGAAGCTTTCGGCAGTTTCTCAGAAGTGACATATTAGCTCTCATAAAAGTGACTCCCAGCATGACATTCCAGGAGCGCCGAGGTTACAGAGCTCTGGATTTCCGAACGAACTCTCGTTGGGCGAAGAAACCGTGGCGACGTGCTTCGTGAAGAAAGGCTCGACGGGACCGTACACTCTGACATGGCACAAAGAGGGCAAGCCCGTCCGTAACTCCGACCGTGTCGTCGTTACTGCCAAGTCGACCAGCACTGCCTTGAGCATCGACGGCGTGCAGGTCGACGACATCGGAAACTACACCTGCTCGGCCGCGAACTTCGCCGGCACGGACTCGCTCACGTTGCCGCTTCTGATTTCAGGTGAAACACGCATTTGAATAACGATAATTAACTGACGCACATATACAACTTGGCAAGGGTAATGCACTTCCAGGGGAGTTTTGTTGAGAGAGAGAGAATGAGCAACTTTATTTCGCAGTACTTGCTTTACCAGTACCGGCTAAAGTACTGCGTCTACAGCACGGCAAAAAAGAGCACCGTAGCTGCGATAATAAGCCTGTCTGATACTTCTCATCCATAACAGAGTGTTGTACAATGGTTCGTTCCGTCAGAAATAGTCAAGTATTCGACATGTTTTGCGTATGCTACGTACGTGTTCTAAAATAGCGCCAATTTGTAGTATTAAACCTGTTCAGAAATGCCGTGTTTCGCGTCGAATTGCGTAGGGGGTCTGTGGGAAAACACAGCCTGAAATAAGCTGTTTTTTTTCTCATGCTTTTGTTCAATCTGCTGGTATTACATACGATGCGTAAACTTTCTTCACATCAATGGTATGTGCTTTTGATCGAACTTGAGCGCTTGGGCGCATATGGAGACAGGAAAGTCAATGTAATGACATTCCAAGCTCATTGCCATGAGACTTTATACTTGTGTAATGCTGTTCAGCGCTCCAAAATCATGTATACTAAACGCGTGGACCGTGAACAGTGGTCGGACGTATTGAAATCCGCGTACATAACAGGACATTGCGCGAGCGTTGCCTTTCGTTCACGAACACCTATAGTTTTCCCGTGTCGCCGCGTGTATACGTTATTTACGTGTACGTAGCGTTTGACGAATATGTAGCTATTTTATGTGCGTGTAGCGTTTAACCGCATGAAGAGAATGTAAAAACGCAACAGAGGAACTGTCGACATCTCGCGCGCTCGTGCTCGTGACGCTTGATGCGCACTACGCGAGCTGTAACCTTTCTTTATTCTAACGGAGTCAAAGTTTTTCATTTGTCCAAAGGCTGTATTTCGTTGATGATGTTGATGTCGCTATGATAATGATGATCATTTATAATGATGATGATCATGAAGTGACGCCTTCTCCTTTGAAACGGGGTGCCCGCATTCAAGTGAAGCGCGCGCCTTGGCACACTGAAACCAACCGGACTCGCAAGCGTTTCTGCGCACGCCCACCACGCGGCGCTAGTTGTCCACAAATCCTGACTGCGCTCTTTGGGCAGCGTTTGCAGAGCGCATCGCAGTTTCAGACTGCAAGTTGCGCGCCGAGATACGAACGCTTGTCTTACGATGGGCTTCAATTACTACTACCTGTCAATCGCTCTGCTCACTTCGAGTATCCGTGTTGCTTCGGCTAACGGTAAGCTTCCATTCTCTGCCCGATCCAAGCTAATCGGCGTTATTTGTTGAACGAAACTTGTTCGTTCATCGGGACTTCGTTTTCAGCACCCCCGTCGATTCGGAGGTTCTCGTTCCCACCGGAAATCGCTCTGGGTGAGGAAGTCATCGTCGTGTGCTCGGTCAAGAAAGGATCGTCCTCGGACTCTTACTCCATCGGCTGGCAGAAGGACGGCCGCACCGTCGCAGAGACCGGGCGCGTCTCGACTTCGTCTCAAACCAAGGGAAGCGCCACTCTGCTCATAGCCAGTCTCGAACCGGACGACGTGGGGAACTACACGTGCACGGCGAGGAACGCCTTCGGCAGCGACAGCTTCACGGCGCAGCTCGTCGTCAACGGTAACGCCCGCGACGCGCGTTTTATCTCTTTGGAGGTGGGATGAACGGCAGAGCGTCCATAGAGGTCGTGCAATCACCTGTTGAATATATAGACGTCGCGGCCATCATGTTCATGTCAGACGATGCGTGGAGGCATCTGTACACGCAGACTTGTGTCCACGCTTGCGGAACGATCGCTTGTGTCGAGGAACGAATTAATGCGGCGTAATTATACACTTCCACGTTTATCGGAGTCGGCGAAGTTTCGCATGGCGCGGTAACGCCAGCGTTGCCATCTCGACCACTTCCCAGCTTCAGGCACGCCCGGTAAAGCGTGTCCCGCATGCATATATCGAGGCGTGACAACGTTGCGCACACTACACATTTTTTTTTTCCAGCGTTCTGGCACTGCTATGATAATATTATTTGATTCGCCATTTGGCCAGGGTATGTTGTGCGTCCAGCCTACTCAAGAGCGAAGGAGTAGGCTGTGCCTTATTTGTGTGTCATCTCGTTACATCGTATTGTTTCGCAGATGAAACCCAGCACCTCCACCAATATGATACGTGGTTGTTTGAATATATGCAATATGTATTTACAGTGAAGAATTGTAAAAATAGTCAAGATGGCTGACCACCTCGCGCGCCAGTCAGCTTCACCAGCTCTTCGTCTTCCTTCACTTTAACTCCGCAACAATATCATTAATAAAACGAAAGAATCTGGAGGCCACCCTAATCCTCGACATAGGTGTGTAGTAGTGGAACTCGTGTAGTGGTGGACTGGTGTATTCCTCGGGTCAAGATTGTGTTTCGCGCGCTGCCGAAGCGGATCTCAGAGGCCGCGAAGAAAGAATGCGAGGTTGAGAACACCCCCCCCCCTCCCCCTGCGCATCAACTCTGCCGCTGCTCGTCAGTTGTGCTCTGAACCAATCAACGTTGGTCTCTCAACGGGTCTTACCGATGACACATGGAACGCCACTGGAAAGCGATTTCCCGCCTCTTTGCATTTCGCGCGACTTTTGAGTTGTCGGTCGGCGGACAGGTGGCGCAACATGTCCGCATGGCTGTTTGAGTGTTGACGCCCCGGTTGCCGCTGCCCAAGGAATCGCTTATTCACTCCTTGCGCTTCGGGCTCCGGTGCGCGCAGTCGCGCCACGGGTTCCATTTCACTGTTAGGCTTGCTTGCGAGTTCCTGGTGCCAGCATGATCTGCTACGCTGCTCTAGCGTGCTGGTGCATCGCCGAGTTTCTGATCCCCGCATCGGCAGGTGTTCATTCTCGCTATTCAGGTACGTTACAGTTCTCTTCGTTTTCTGTTATATTATTTTCACACACGAGGAATGTTACGCCGATTATGATGTAAGTTACATATTGCATTGATCTTGGCTTCTCTATTGTTAAGCTTCCAGCGTTCGTGCGTTTACCTAGCTTCTGGAATCAGCGTTTGGTTCGAGGTTCATACGTGTGCGTGTAGTCCAACGTAACATCACGTAAACGTCTTTCGTTGATTAGTTTTCATTTCTTTGCGATAGCTCAGGTGACCCTAATACCTGCTTACTCGAGCCAGGCGAAGACCTACGAAAGTTTTCAATCTTGGAGAAGTAATTCTGTGCGAAGGTAACTACTACCCGAAGCACATAGGCTCGTATTCTACCGTCTATATCAGTAAACGGAGCAGCTGAAAAGCGTTATTGCTGCTGACGTGTAGACTAAACTGAGAGCTAGACGCAAACGCAGCCAGGAACATTATCGCATGCAATATGTCCCGATTTTATGTAACCACCTGCGCTTGTCCTTCCAGACGCCCCGAAGATAAACGAATTCAAATTTCCCGCCAACCTATCGCCGGGCGATACGGTGGCCGTTAACTGTGTCATCAGAAAGGGCAGCGCGGGCCCCTTCGAACTGTCGTGGCTGAAGGATGACCGGCCTTTCGAGCCCACGGCGAGCCTTACTGTGACGTCACCCAAGGGAGGCCCCGTCTCAACGCTTACTATCGTGGACGTTTCGGCTCGAGACAGCGGAAACTACACGTGCGTGGCCCGAAATTTTGCTGGGAGCGATCGGTACTCCGCGCACCTCGCAGTCACAGGTACTAATTATACTTAAGCGTCCCTTTGGGTGTACAAAGAGTGCTTGGCTTTAACTTATGCACCCTTCAGGCAGTTTTGGGGCGTATACGCCCCAAAACTGCGCTTTTAAAGACGATTGAACTAAGCGCCATTAGCCATGCACTCACTGGTTCGCCAACAAGTCGCGCAGGGGCGCTAGTTGTCCGAGAAAAGCGCTTGAATCTCGCCAGCCCAGAAAGTGAAACTCCCCTTTCTCAGAGCTGCTTGCGCGACATTCTGCGCCGGGAGACCGCTCGACACACGTCTTTGCCAGGATATTCCTACACGCCGCTATAGAGTTCTGCCAAAGGAAAGAAGCATGAAATCGCCATTCAATTTTACCACGCGGGCTTATTCCCTTGCACCGATGACTGTCCTCAGCATCCTGGTGCTCTTAGGTTTGTCTCCCGCAACGGCTCCGGAAGGTACGTGAGTTTCAACGGCCTGCCCGTATTTAGAAGAGCGTTCATCACCATAATCGTTCTGGATGCAGTTCCTTTGTCATCCGTCTTCCGCCCTCCGAAGCCGAACAGTCTCGGTTTCCCGCCGAGCCTCGGCCTGGGCGATGATGCCGTCGCGAGCTGCTTTGTGCCCAGAACTAACTGGCCCGGTGAAGGACTTCGTATCGTCTGGATTCGTAAGGACGGCGAAGACCTGTCGCTGAACCGTCGGGTGTCCCAGGTCAGGGCCTCAGAGAGCAGCGTCACCTTAGGCATCAGAGATATCCGTCCGGAGGACATTGGCAACTACACCTGCGTAGTCTCTTACGGGAATGCGGAGGAAAGCATTACAGTACCCCTTGTCGTGTCTGGTGAGTCACTGAGCTTGCTTCGCATGACGGTGGTCTTCGAACTCGCGAAACGTCCTCCTCTACCCACTTCTCTATTTCGCTGTGTTATGCATTTTCGTGGGTTACTAACGTGGCACCGCACACAATGTTAATGGGCGGCAGAAGCTGCGCTAAGTGTTGTGTGCTGTTCGTAGACGTGTACAATCTAAAAGAAAAGGGGTAAGAAGTTGGCAACTGGGGCATTTACTACCGTAAAATTTTCGCTAGACTTTCGCTGCATAATTGACCACATCAGTGATTCATAGATGGAGTTTGAGTTCAGTAGCCTATAAATTGTTCGTTTTGAGCATAACCCGTTCCGATTAAGACTTATGTCGTCTCACACGCTCGTGGAGACAATATATCCAATAGAAAGTCATAACTTCGATTCTCTATGATAGTAACTCGGTCGGTGCCCACTGGTATCAGTTTTTATCCATATAAGTCTATTTGAAATCGTTAAAATGTAGAACTGGAGTAGACCTTCGCTTGTCTGTATCTGCGCCGTTATCATTTTCGTTTTGTTCGCGAGTTAAGCCAAACCGTGCCAGAATGTTCTCTGGCGAGCTCGATCTTTATCATGGCGAACGAATGTGGAGGAAAAAAGTGCGATTTTAACTTGTTTAAGTTTCACGCTTTCACAGTGACGTCGACTATAATGTGAAAATGGGTATGGCGCATTATGAAATTCGATATTCCCTGCCATATTGATAGCCATTATATAACGCAGTTATGTTATTTTATTAAATGCTTTATATAACGCAGAGTCTGTCGTTAAATGCTTCGCATTTAATAACACAATCTGCGTTATATAATGTCACTTTGAGCATATCTATCTATCTAGCCGCCTACAACATTGTGCTCTCGCGGCAGTTTCGTTCGACAGATGTATACCAAAATTGGTATGGCATGACAAGACTGTATGACGAACATAAATGACAGGTCGTACATGAAAACCCTGATATGCATGTCATGTACGACATGATTTACATGATACGGCGATCGCGCTCTCCCCGACGGCGTTTCATTAAATTGACATATCATAATGTTGGCATGACATTACATGAGTGTGCGACTAAGATATATGAGAGGTCATGCCATGAAAATCATGTAATGTACTACATGATTTACATGACAGAATCTTGGTGCTTTTGTGTCACTTTCATTAACTTGGTATGCACCCAAAGTGGCATCGCATGACAAGAGCGTATGAGGAACATATATAAGATGTCATGACATGAGTGTTATGTCATGCATTTCATGTACGTCATGACATATGTGTCAAAGTCTTGGTGCTCTCGTGGTCGTTTAACTCGGTATATGCCGAAATTGGTATATGACATGACAGCATGACAAACATGAGTTGTAGGTCATGAAATGAATAGCATGACATGCATGCCTCGTACGTCATGACATACATGACAAGGCGCCATCGTGATGTCATGGCGGTCGTTTCATCATGCACGTCAAATGTCGTCCGCGTATGACTGACACGAACAACAGGTGAAAGCATGAATGTTCATGACTTGCATGTCACCTGTATTGTAAGATGAGTGAAACAAATGACATGATGCAAAGGTCGCGGAGCGGTCGCGGTCGTTTTATTAACATGACATATACCAGAATGTACATGCATGTATGACGAACATGTGATAGCGAATGACGTCTCAAAGCTAAACAGTGCGGTGTATGGATTCTCGCTCTGACATCTTCGTATTACCATATTGCGTGGGATCTGTTGGCTTTTGGTACTGTAGAAAGATGATTTAGTTCTGACTTCCTCTTTCTGGTGCAATTTCTCGCTGAAGAATTTCTGCACAGCCTTCAAACGAGAGTTGGCCTTCCCTCCATTCGAGTTGGGGCTGAATATAGTTCTCGAACTCGCTGTTAGGTGTCGCTACTTGTCCGTCTCCTTCCTTATTTTTACCCTCGGCCGCGTCATTCGTGGGCCTGTGTGCGGCCTGCCCGCGTCGCGGCGCCCGCAGTACGCTCACCAGCGCGCTAACGAACGCCTGGACGCAAACGTTTGGCAAGTCGTTCGTTCACCTGACAGCACTGTCGACAGCAATGACTCTCGCGTTCATTCTGACGCTCCTTTTCATGGAACAATGCCGGGATGCAGCGAGTGGTAAGTTGGAAACAACGTTCTCTCCTGCATTGACAGCGCTTGCTTCAGGTACAATACACGTTGTACCGGTTCTTTCCTTCACTCCCGCCTCTGCAGCGTCGCCGAAGCTCAGGGAGTTTGCATTCCCACCGGAAGCCACGCTGGGCGAACAGATACTCGTCAGCTGTGTCGTAAGAAGTGCGGCCACGGGACCTCATCGCATGACGTGGCTTAAGGATGGCAAGGAAGTAGAGAAGAGCGACCGTATCTCTGTGTCCGCTCATTTCAAAGGTACAGCGGCCCTGGTGATTGCCGACCTGCGTTCCGAAGATGTCGGCAACTACACCTGCGTGGCCAGCAACGACTTCGGCAGCGACAGCTTCACGGCGGCGCTAGTCGTGCAAGGTAAATTGTGTCCCTATACGGATGCTTCTGGGTCGACGCTCCAGGATACATAATCCGGAGACAGTGGCATGAAATAATGATTCGCGGCCATAAGCTTTGTCGATCACTCCGCGCTTGTAAGTTACATCATGGAATGACAATTATACAGCTCGATATGCAACATTGATAAATGTTCAGTCAGCCTTGATGATCGGTGTTCTGTGCGTGGAAGCACTCACATGGACGCGTGGTCATTCAATATTTGCTGGAGAAAGTGGCTTGCTCAAACCCAGGCTCGCGTATGCCAAGCCTTGTTCAGAACAGTAAGGAATGATTCACACAATGCTGAATTTCGTGTTAAGTGAATGCTTCGTTTTCCTTTTTTTTTTTACAAGGGGATGGTGGTGTTGAATCAACTGACGTGCATCCTTCTAGTTAGCCGTCGACTCAACCGATCGACAGACGCGTGAAA
Organism: Rhipicephalus sanguineus; assembly: GCF_013339695.2. NCBI lineage: Eukaryota > Metazoa > Arthropoda > Arachnida > Ixodida > Ixodidae > Rhipicephalus > Rhipicephalus sanguineus. The sequence continues at coordinate 84,123,392 of NC_051185.1, read as the reverse complement.
TAGATCAACGTCCTTTTTTTTTAAAGTTGCCTACAAATGAATGTGGAAGTCAGTACTAGCAGATGCGCCATGACAATCGCTGAAATTCACGTCCAGTCCACTTTTATTTCCCTGCTGCTCATCTTTTTCGCGATTGAATTTTTGTTAGGCGCAGCATCTGAAGGTATTAAAGCGCGTCAAATTATTATAAGATCCCAAGTTCTTGCATTATATACAAAAGCGCGCCTTGACTGCCGTCTGCGCCGTAAAGAGCTCCACATTCTGCGTTACCAAAGTTCGTATTACTTGCACTTTGGTGCTGCTGATGAGAACAACACACAAAACCTGAGAGCAACACACAAACAACAATTAAAACCTACGCCTGTTCCTCGAAGACTCGGCCATGGTTTGGCGTGTTGTCAAAGGAAGCAGGAACATCACGTTGAATGTCTGTATGACCACCACCTTCGTGCATTAACCAACAGGTCACGGCCGATACAGACGCCGTTGACCTAGCGAAAAGCCTCGTTCGCACATCTGGATGTGACCAGTTGCAGAAGCAAATTGTTCGTGACCGCATTAGTGAAATACGGCAGCACTTATGCGGTCTATTCAGGCCGCCCCTGTAAGCGTGTCTGTGAGTGGAAATGGGTGGGAAATATACAACACAAACATGCAAGTTCAAGGCTTCGCTAACAGCGGTGGCGGATGCCTGCCGACGTGACTAACGTCGTAGTTTCACCTGTTGTTGATTCCTACGCAAACGAGAGAATAAGCTATAGCGTCATTTATAGTTGCTTAAGAAATGAATGGACTGTGACATTGTGAATTCTGTGAAATTGTGGCCAATGGCTGTATATGCTTTCTATACTGTATGTAATCGCTACGCGCCGAATTCACAGCTCGCGAACTTCTGTAAATTGCCGTTCTCGTCTTATCTGCGCTGTGATTTTGCATCAAGTACCAAGTAGTCCGGTTACATATTGCGTCGCCTCCTAAGTTTTTCCGTCAACAAATATCCCTGTGGAAGACCTGTACCGACGCCGAAGGCGCTACCGGTGAATGAGGAGTGTTTCTCTCTCTTTCCCCCGACCATTCAAGACTTCACGGTGTCACTACCATCGCCCACTTCTTGGAAAGCTAATCAAGTTACGCTCAATCTAATGTTTCAACGTTCTTTTGCTTTTCTTGACCTAATGTTTTCTTTTGTCCACCCTGCAATGAACTTCAAGTAAATCATGATAACCAGTGTGAACACACCTCCCTTTTCTTTCCTTCTCTCTCCCCTTTTTTCTATGATTCTTTCGCTCTCTCAAAATATTGTATCCTCACTATAGCCCCTTGTTGCTCTTAGAATCATCGCAGATTTGTAGGACACATCGACGATTTTTCCAAAAGCTCGCGCTTTCGCTCTTCAAGCTGGATTCAAATCGAGCGCTCTTTTTTGGTCATGGTTTGCGGTACTGGCGGCACGTGGCGCTAGTTGTCCACCAGTCAGATTTTCCTAAATCCCAGCTGCCGCACTTTACGTACCGTTGCAGTTCTCTTCTAGTTCGTCGTTGTCGACGGACGTTTCGGGCAGCTCGCTGCTTCCATAAATCGACTGGGCGTTTTTGTGATATACTGCAATCATGTTCCAAGGGGCACTGCTGATTCGTTGCGTCATCGGCTTCCTTATTACTTCGTCAGCAAGGCACTTCGTGCAAAGTTCAGGTACGCAACTTCGGTCTTCTATTCACTTAATTACTTCCAATTTGTCATTACAATTTTTGCTCTATGAATATTATGCTGTTAACTAGTTTATGCACGAAAGCATGTTCTTGCAAACGTTATTCGCTATGATTAGCGCACGCCGATTGCAGATAACTGGCTAAAACATTTTGTGCACTCGAAGCGAATTTGAAAATCAGTGCACTGCCTGTGTTTAAGGAGACTTTACTCCATGCTGACTTCTAGAGGCACAGCGTCTATGCTTAAATACTTAATGGTATGCGTACAGGATACATTGTACGGTTTAACATGAAATCGAACGTTCGGCAGCAAGTCCTAAGGCAAACTTTACAGGCGTAGTTGACAGCGTTTCGAGGCTATGATAGTTCCCTTCACTAGTCGGTCGTAAATACGCCAGAGATTCGTGTGGGCTCAAGCGAATATCCCTGTCGCGTTCACAAACTTGCCTCGACTCGAAACCACACTTCGTTTCCAATTCGACTGTCCACTGTATACGACGTACGGATCGAGTTCACCGTTTGCATTTTGAGTCTGTGCATATACAGCCAGCGTCGCTGAAACTCCTGGTCCATTGCTGCGCTAGAGTTCCATGTTTATACGCACATTAGGAGTGTAATTTAAAGCAATTCATGAAGTGATGACACGACTGTCAATCTATGTGTCTGAATGCACGAATTGTCTCTGAGGTCAGAAGTGAATTACACTGACAACTTCATGTTAATAGACTGGGATGTGAAAAGACTCCCTCCCTGTTAAAAGAGTGGACGCTTGGTCAAGTCAAGACATCACGGCGCTTGTGATGCCTTGACCTCTCTCTTGTGTACGTGGTTGCACGCCCAGTCTTAATTGACAACTTCTCCAGCCGACTGGCCACACACTAGGCTCAGCTGTGTGGATTTGACGGGAAAGCGTCGTGTCTAGTCGAGGCGCGTTTGTAAGTACAGGTTTCGGTGACGCATCATGCGTTGATGAATGGCTTCGTTCCAGAACCGCCGAAGATCAAGGAGTTTAGGTTTCCGGCTAACCTTTCTCCCGGCGACACGGTCGCCGTGAACTGCGTCGTCAAAAAGGGAAGCACGGGTCCGTTCGACCTCACGTGGAGGAAAGACGGTGTGCCCGTGCAACCTACGGAGACCCTGACGGTGGCTTCGCACAAGGGGGGACCTCTGTCGACGCTCAGCATAATCGACTTAGCGGCGGAAGACAGCGGAAACTACACCTGCGTCGCTCGGAACGCTGTCGGAAGCGACGAATTCGCCGCTTACCTCGCCGTGAAAGGTGTGTGCCTCGCTCATCAATGTCGTAATCTTCATGATACTTGTGGAAGATTATCGCAAAGGATTTGCCTTCGTGCAACTTATGTCAATGTCATAACCTCCATGATACTTGTGGAAGATTATCGCAAAGCATTTGCCTTCGTGCAACTTATGTCAATGTTATAACCTTCATGATACTTGTGGAAGATTATCGCAAAGCATTTGCCTTCGTGCAACTTATGTCAATGTCGTAACCTTCATGATACTTGTGGAAGATCGCAAAGCATTTGCCTTCGTTCAATTCATGTCAATGTCATAACCTTCATGATGCTTCTGAAAGATGATCGCGAAAGCATTTGCCTTCGTGCAACTTATGTCAATGTCGTAACCTTCATGATACTTGTGGAAGATCGCAAAGCATTTGCCTTCGTTCAATTCATGTCAATGTCATAACCTTCATGATGCTTCTGAAAGATGATCGCGAAAGCATTTGCCTTCGTGCAACTTATGTCAATGTCGTAACCTTCATGATCGACACTTGAGGAAGATGATCGCAAAGCATTTGCCTTCGTTCAACTTATGTCAGTGTCATAACCTTCATGACACTTGTAGAAGAATATTGCAAGCATTTGAATTTGCGCAACTTATGTCAATGTCGTAACCTTCATGATACTTGTGGAAGATCGCAAAGCATTTGCCTTCGTTCAATTCATGTCAATGTCATAACCTTCATGATGCTTCTGAAAGATGATCGCAAAGCATTTGCCTTCGTGCAACTTATGTCAATGTCGTAACCTTCATGATACTTGTGGAAGATCGCAAAGCATTTGCCTTCGTTCAATTCATGTCAATGTCATAACCTTCATGATGCTTCTGAAAGATGATCGCGAAAGCATTTGCCTTCGTGCAGCTTATGTCAATGTCGTAACCTTCATGATACTTGTGGAAGATCGCAAAGCATTTGCCTTCGTTCAATTCATGTCAATGTCATAACCTTCATGATGCTTCTGAAAGATGATCGCGAAAGCATTTGCCTTCGTGCAACTTATGTCAATGTCGTAACCTTCATGACGCTTGAGGAAGATGATCGCAAAGCATTTGCCTTCGTTCAACTTATGTCAGTGTCATAACCTTCATGACACTTGTAGAAGAATATTGCAAGCATTTGAATTTGCGCAACTTATGTCAATGTCGTAACCTTCACGATACTTGTGGGAGAAGATCGCAGAAGTATTTGCCTTCGTTCAACTTATGTCAATGCTATAACCTTCATGGTACTTGTGGGAGAAAATCGCAAGGCATTTGAATTCGTGCAACTTATGTCAATGTCATGACCTTCATGATACTTCATAGGTCAAGATCTGGTACTAGCGTTAAGACTGGTTACGTACTACGAAGGGGACGAACGGGTGCCGCCTTAAGGAGCTTCGCCCCTAAAACAGACGCCAATTCTGTTTTCATAAGAACCATTCACTACGGTATCACTTTCACGGTTCTCTTGTAAACGTATTCGATGTGGGATTTGGATGCTGGAATATGGTGGTGAAATTAACGACACTGCAGTTTTCGCTGAATAACTTATCAGTCTAAACTAATTTATTGCCTTACTTTAGCGTCCCTTTAAACTTTTATAAGGTCACATACTAATGTTTGCAAGTCGAATAGTAAAACACATTTCATCAGCAACACAGTTTCATCGTTCCGCCAATCTGGAATGTTCCGCTCCGACGTCCGCCTAGCGGACACGATAAGCTGCTTCCGGCGTGTAGTTTTCCATTCAGTCGCTGGGTGTCGTTAGTCGTCCAGCATCAAGCGGATTCTGCTTCAATCCACATTTCGCGGCGTTTTCTTCTGAGCATTTCGAGTTCAGACTTGCGAGAGGTGGCCGCATTTTCAACGCGGCGCGCAGCTCAGCAACGCTCGTGCTTGACGTCCTGCTATATCCACATACGAGGAGCAACTGCAAGTTCTTTGGCGATATGAACAGACGTGTGTGTTTGGCACTGGTCTTCTTCGTGTCTGCGACGGAGTCTTCATCCAGCGACACCGGTAAGCCGACTGCAAAGAACACGACATTCAGGGACCCCTGACACCAAAATTGAAACCTCGAAATGTTTGTGTTGCTTGATTATCTTGCGTACGCGGGAACTTAGGCCGATTATTAGTGGCGATCGTTGCCTTTAAGATATTTTAATTTGGTCTTAAAAGTAAGCGTGAGCGCTCTTCTGAGTTGGCAGCTTCAGGGACTTTACTGGAAGCACATCCGAACGTCGCCACTGGTATGACGTAGGTCTGGACGCCGTGTGACCTTCCACGAGTAAAGCGAGTATTGTTGACGTCAGAAGATTTGCGAGGCGCACACAATAGAGTCTTTTAGCAAGTTACGGAAATACGGTACGCAAGTACTGTAAGGCAGTACGGTAGCGTTCCCCCTTTCCCGCTGGTTGTGCATTGGCCGCTCAACGACCGGGAAAGGAGGAGCGGTACCGTACTGCCTTACCGTATTTGCGTACCGTATTTCCGTAACTTGCTAAAAGACTCTAATATTACGACTGGCACCCGACGAGGGCTATTGTCCCTCGCCCTTCTTGCTCTGTTCTATAGGGCTACTCTCAATGTGGTTTTGGCTGCTTACACCAGGAATGATTTTCTTTTCCAAGAGGGCACACGCTCTTGACAATGTAGTGAATGCTTAACAGGCTTAGCTCATACCGAAGCTCCAACATCGTTTTATTGTTTACCGCGCGCGGGGCACCGATTTGAAAACTGCGGTTTCAACGCTACCGAAGCTTCAGCGCACGTTATACTAGGCGCTCCCCCGCGGTCGGGCGCCAGTTTCTTATGATTTAGGCGGGCGTTTCGAAGTGACGCTAAAATTTTTCTTAATTAACGACCCTAGCTTTAATTACACGATACTTTAGAGCAATTGCGATTCAGTTTCGTGATTACCAGGCACAAAGCTAGAAATTGCAGTAAAAAAAAAGTCACAAAGAAATACTTCGCTGTCAGGGGTCCTTTCACACAACGGTTCCGGTGATGGAGAGCGCTTTATTTGAAAAAATAATGCGTTCCTCGATTGACCCGATGTTCACAGGCCCTCCGAGGCTTCTGGAGTTTGCCTTCCCCCCTGATGTGGGTCTGGGCGACGAAATCATCGTTGCTTGCGTGGTGAGGAAAGGCACGGCGGGACCGTATCGCATAGCTTGGCACAAGGACGACGTCGACCTGCGAGAAAATGGCGGTCGTGTGTCGGTCTCGTACGCGCACAACAGGAGAAGCTCGACTCTGCAAATCGCCAGCCTGCAACCCGAGGACGTGGGCAACTACACGTGCAGCGCCAGCAACTCCTTCGGCAGCGACAGCTTCACGGCGCCGCTCATCGTCAATGGTAAACATTAGTCGTCACAAGCAGCGATGCGACGCAAGCGAAACGCTTGTAACGAGTTCCACAGGGCGACCTTTAGTGGCACGGAGAAGAGCGGTTGCTGAACCATAGCTTTCAAGGTCGCGCGATCTCGGAAGCAATAGCACACCCGTGCACATGCATATAGATGTGTGTGTGTGGCAGAAACAAATGAAAAGACAACAGCGCGAGGTCACTACTCCATTAAGTTTCGCGAGGTGCATAAAATACCTCATATTCGACCAAATTTTTTTTCTGGCTTGCTTTCCTGCCGAATAACTGAACGATCAATTTTTCTGAGTAGATGATGCCTCTCATGAACGGACGCCCCTTTTCATGATCGGGAATGTGCTTTCTTATGTACCGCGCTATGACCCCCTCGCCTCCCCCCTCCTTTCTTTTGCATGACATCCACTCCCACAATTAGCGGGATTTGCAGTTTTTTTTCTTTTTGCTTATTTGAGAGCTTTGCCAACACCCTTTATTGCAGCCTAGAAAGTGTTAGTCCGACCATCTCCCAACCCTGCTTCCACCAGATTCTTTTCGAAATACCTCTCTCGAAAATGCGTTACACCGCGCACCCTCACACACAATCTGGGAGCATATCCCGAAACCAGAAACCTGGATTCCTGAACCAGTGCATAGGTATGTGGAATAATGCACGCAGCTGTGCTACAAAGAAACGGGGTTTTAGCATCGCGCGAAAGTCGTTCCCTGACACAGAGGAGAGCTCGTCCAACGGAAACACGTGGGTGGCGAAGTGATCCGTTTGTCAAGCGAAGGGGGCCGCGTGGTGCGGCTTTGCGAGCGACATTTCGCTGTTTCGGTTTTCGCGCCGTTCCTACTTTTCCCGCTCACCGACAGGTGGCGGTATTTGTCCGCGCGCCGTTTTCGATTCTCGTGCGGCGGCTTGCAGGGCTCGCAGCCTTCGTGTGATGCATAGTTGCAGTAGGGACACACCACTCGCCCGTGCTGTACAATCCAGTGCGCCGCAATGGTCCCCTACGGCGTTCTCGTCTTTGCTGTTGCCGAACTTGTGTTCACAGACGGCCACAGCCACTCATCAGGTACGGAGGCTTCCAGCTTTCTCGTATTTTCTGCATGGGAATTCACTTGTTGTCAGTGACAGATTACAAATCACTTCTCTAGGTGTGTTTTTCGGTCAGAATATACGGTCCGCACGCACGCCAATGTATGTTCTTGAGTTAGAAGTGCGAATGCGGCGCATACTTTCGGAATCAAATGTATCGAGATCAAGGTGTTCAAAAATGAAAGAAAGAAGACAATATACGGACGTAAGCCATCAAATGCGTAACAAGTGACGGTCCCCTGAACTAGTCTTAACATGCCCACGTGGTGTGAACCACTTGATTTCGGTGGAGTGCAGGGACTACGTGTTCGCCGAAAATGCCGAAATTCTCCCTAATTCAGATGCACAAATTAAAATGTTCGGGTGCTTGCCAAGTTTGCATTGGAGTGACGTGCTCAAATTCAATTTATATTATCGACGATGAAGATACGATTAATCTCGAAATTCCTCTCCGTACGCTTTTGGTCAGGGTAGCACATTCATCTTAGTATCTTCGTTCTATACAGTGGTGCTTGCGCAATGTTAGTTCTACCGCTCGACTCTTTTCCCACCCCCCAATTCGTTATCGATAGTTCGTTATCGATGCTTCAAAGAGCAAGCACTCAAGTTACCGATTCTATCGCAAGCTTCTTCTGTTACTTCAATCGATTTCGAAGTGTTAAGGCTCGTTCCCACCTGCGACTAGCAGCGGCCTCACGACTAAGTTAGTCGCAAATCGCCGTTTTGGTCGCAAAGCGACTGCTTTGGCTCAGACGATCGCTGCTCGATTTTTCAGTCGCGCGACTGCAGTCGCACTGAACCAAGCAGACGTGCAGAAACAGGACGTCAACTTATTTTACGGGGCAATGGCAATTCAAGCCATATGCGAGCAGGCGTCATTTCTGTGTGGCGACGGGGTGTCAGTCGCACGCATGTGTGAACATCGGTCGCTTTTTGGTCGCCATTCGCAATTGATGGCGCGACCGGTGTTAGTCGCCGGTGTGAATGAGCTTTAACTGCGACAAACTTGTGTTTCCAGACGTACCACAGATAAAGGAATTCGAATTTCCGGCGAACCTGTCGCCGGGCGATACGGTAGCCACGGTCTGCTTGGTGCAAAAGGGAAGTGCGGGTCCCTACGAACTCTCGTGGTGGAAAGACGACCGGCCCGTGGCGCCCTCCACGAGCCTCACCGTGACGTCATCTGAGGGCGGTCCCGTGTCCACTCTCACCATCGCCGATGTCTCCGCCAGGGACAGCGGAAAACTACAGCTGCGTGGCCCGAAATGCGGCCGGAAGCGATCGGTTCACCGCGTACCTCGGCGTTACAGGTATGCCTTGCGACTCCACAATTCCGCCGTACTACTAAGCGCAGCGATGGAGTTTGCAACTTGTAGAACACCCGGGTTCATGGAGGACGCACACTTAAAGGGACCGACAACTGGCCAGAACGGGTGATTAGATCCTGGTGGAAATGAAAAGGCCGTGAATTATATTGACAGATTCCAGAATACCTTGCGCGATCTGAGTAGGATTTATATTTTTAAATCGCGTTTAAAAGTAACAAAAACCGGTATGTCGCGCAGCCTAGCGCGAGCGCCATGAACCACACTTATGCAGTCTTAAAGGGACACTAAACGCAAATAACAATTTATGTCAGAGTGAAAGCCCAATGTATGACAACTTCTAAAACGGCAACATTATCAACAGCAGTGCCCAACTTACCGAGTAATTAAGCTAAATGTATCACATGATGAGCGCCACGAGTGGGACATTTTCGAAGTGATCCCGATGACGTAGGGAAGTCGGCCTACAATAAATCACTAGTAATCAAACTAGCAGCAGTAAAAAAAGAACATTCCGAGCATCAAAAGACGTAATAAAATGCTGTTTGTTCGTTTCCGCTTGATTCATGGAAAAGAAAACCTCCGTGGCGTTGCCATGGGGAACGGCGCGTGTGGTTCAAAGGTTCCGTTTTCGCCGAACTGCGCCTCGCCCGTCTCAGTGGTAGTTTCGGGATCGCGTACTGCCGTGCGTGTTTTGCGCGCTCGTGAAAGTCGCTCTGACAGAAAGTTCGACAAAATGCCGCATGCGTGTGATATTGCCGGATGCCCGAATGGTGCACAACGCCAGTGCTGCAGCAAGGAAACCGGTGTGTCTTTTCACTTGGTGCCGCGGAATGAACCCTTACGCTCGAAGTGGCTTAGTGTCATGCCATTGCGCCAGTGTGCTAAACAGTCAAAACCTCTGCGTGTATGCTCGCTGCACTTTCGTACTGAGGATTACGAGACCAACCGCAACTTGGTGAAGGCTATGAATGTGCCCATCCGAGCAAATCTTTGCCGCAGCGCCGTTGTTGCTACTGTGAGTCCCGCTACTTCCGCTCGGCTGCTACTAGTGTCGGCGGCCGCGCAGTAAAAGCGGGCAACGTTGGGCACGGCAGCAGTGACGTATGAAAGTCGTATTTTCAGGCGGGAGATTTGAAGCGCGCTAACGCGATGCGGACCACTAAAAACGTGATTTCAAAATAAGCACTTCCTTGGCACAAAAGCAGCACTACGAGGTTTCTGGACCGCTATGTCAACAATCAACGTCGACTTAATATTTGCCTTTAGTGTCCCTTTAAGCACTTTGTTGTACGTAGTCTAATGCTTTTACACGCACCAGAACGAGGGCTGAAAATTTGAATATGTATGTTATTGTCAATTCCCGTTTGTTTCTAAGGTAAAAGAAGTAAACCATGAGATGCGGCGCTGCTTTCGTGGCTTCCAGTGAAACTACACTGTAAGTGAAACGGAGGCTGCGGCGCAAGCGCGCGGCTTCCGGCGGCGTTTCCCGCGTAGCTCTACTCTCGTCTGCTCTCGTCGTATCGGACTTTTGAAGAGTAGCACGCGAGTTTGCGCTGCTGCTCGCAAGATGCCATCGACTTACTGTTCTGTGGAGGATTGCTACCACTTCATGAACAGCACTGCTGGTGTATCCTACCACTTGTTTCGTTTTCTAAGGCTTGGCTTGGCTTGGCTTGACTAAAATGTGATAAAGCGACCTGTGTACGGCCAAAGTACTTCTATAAGAAGCCCCAGAAAAACGCTATAACTATTGTAAAATAATTAAATAGACTAGAAAGCAGTAGTCGCGGCACCGCAGGCTTTGCAAACGTAACATTGCCTTTTTATACTTAGGGCATAACTTGTCACCACAGCTGGCGTATAATCGCTATCGCGCTCACCTCTCACTGTTTGCAGCATGTGATATTAAGACTGCATAATCGCTGCAGATCGAAAAACTCTGATTACAAATGTTTTACGACGTTCTCCGCGTTACCACTCCGTGATTATAAGCTCTGACCGGTAAGCTTCCCGTTGCACTCAGGAAAACGGGTATCACAAAAGTTGGTTGTCGGTCCCTTTAACATTTGATTCAACAGTGTTTGTTCGAAATGATGTTAACATGACCGCTTCCAACTGAATCGACACCATGGGCATTGACAGGATTTTGTATTGCGGCTTGCAAAACCGGCGTTACATCGTGGTGGGGGAAAGGGGGAAGCGCTGGTGTAGCTTGGGAGGGGGGAGAGGGGGGGGGTCAAGTGCTCCTTTTGCACCACCCTGGCGATGCCCATGATCATCACCACTGTCGCGATTTCGTCACACCTTGCACGAAATCATGACGATTCCAAAACAAAACAAAAAATAGGCGCGTACAGGTACACGTTTGTATGCTCTATCTTTGTCGGTCCATCGTCGCGCAACCCAATCATCTTGCAACATAAAGTTTGGTACTCTGTGGATTGGGTAGGCCCGTCGGCCCTAGAATCTTTGGTTTTTTTTTTTGTGCATTATTCACGACACAATTGCTATGTCGTGACAAAGTGGCGCTACCATGACGACAAAGAAGTTTGTCGTCACAGCAGCAATGAGAGAAACACGCGTGACTGGCGACAGGGAGTCTCCTCGTAGATGCGGACATTTCTGTTCAGCTGTAGTGCGCTGGAGTATGCATTTCAGTGCACTTCCCTTGGAGCCAATTACTGTGGCCTGGAGGCCTTCGAAAAACTCCACAACTTCCACGTAAATTGCGGCAAATTGGCAATGCTGGATATATAATTTGTTGCACATGCCACACGGCGCAACACAGCTGCCTTAGAGCGCGGACGTTATTGTCCGTTGTGGTAAACACCTATGACCCTATGAAAAACGCAGTTCCTCTATGACACGGTAAAGTGCGCGCCATTCAAAGAACTTACAGTGCCTCATGCACACACTTAGGACGATGCGAAGGCAAAAGCCATCTCCTTCTTTTGCTTCTCAGTCGATGTAACGATACTCTCACGCCCCCCTCCGAATGCTTTCTGCACCTAACGTGGTTCCGCACTGCCTCCTGCATCGGAGGCATTGGAAACTTTCTGCACTGCCTACGTGATCGGTCCACCTTTGACCAAACGACTGTGTCATGTGATGACGGCATCATGTGAAGTCACGTTATGTGACGCCATAGTAACGTCATAAATTTTCGCGGCCTGTGACGACATGATGACGTCATCACGTCGTGAAGGTTTTTTTTCCATCGCTATCGTGTTGACGCCGCCGACGGTCAATTTTCGCGTTTGATGAGGCATCTAAGGCTTTCGCCTTAATAGCTGCGAGTGGCGTGCGGAAGCAACAATGGATATTTTCCCTATAATCACCCTACAAGACAACCGCATCCTTCATATGTGCGTACGGGCATTTATTTTGGAAAATGAAAACCAGTCCACGGAGCTGCGTGGAACTAATGCGCAGTGCCGGTTTGAAATACCCGCTGTCGTTGCGGCGCTTCGGCAACCGGCCACCCGACGGCGCTAGTCGTCCGATATCGCGTACGAATGCCACCGGACCGCGGGAATCGTAGCGCTCTTCCTCACACCGCATTCGCGTTCAAGTCGCCGTTGGAACAGTTCTCTCTTCTGAAATCTCAACGCGCAGTAGTCGCCCCTTGTTGACCGCCCATTGAGAAAATGGTTTCCTTCTTCTTGAAGATTAGACCAGCTATCGTTTCCTGGACAACTACGGCCATGGTCATCTGGAGGTACGTGTATAGGTTTTTGCGGCGATCGCACGCATGCCGAATCCACAGCCACGCATCTCGCCCACAGCATCTTCGATGATCGCCGACCCTCCCAAGCCGAACAGCCTCGGTTTTCCACCGAACCTGGCTCTGGGCGACGAAGCCATCGCGAGCTGCTTCGTGCCCAGAGCAAGCTGGCACGGCGGTGACGTGCGCCTGCGGATAGCGTGGAAGAGAAATGACGCCGAAGACCTGTCGACCAATCGTCGCGTCTCCGTCTTCAGCGCGTCCAAGAGCAGCGCCACCTTGAGCATAAGAGACATCAGACCGGAGGACATCGGCAACTACACGTGCGTCGCCTCTTACGGAGATGCGTCGGAGAGCATTACCGTACCTCTAGCCGTGTCCGGTGAGTCTCCCTGCTTGCCCATATAGGGAACCTTGTTGTTCGTCAACTCACGCACGTGGAAGGTTTTGTGCCGACAAAGTTTTCTGGGCACGCTGCTCGGAAATCGGCGAGGCGGCTGCTGAACTTCGTACACGCGCAAATCTTGTCAACTCGTCGCGCTCGCTACCGCAATTTCCGATCTCGTCACCCTGTTTCTTCGAACGTATTTGCGAATGGCATGACGATCCAACGGAAGCTCATGAGTAGACAAATACTCGGTGTCGAGCGCGTGATACTGTTGGGTGTGCGCGGGAACTGTGTAGTGACGCTTGCGTAACCATTCATGGATGTGACTTCGCTATTCGACATTGCGTATATTTGTAGGCAATTTTAGTCGCCCTAGTTGAACTTGATTCCTCCTGCTGGCATACTCTTTTGCTACATCTAGCCTCGCTCGAAGACAAGCCATTCCACTTGCACAAAAACATGCCACCTTACTCACATTCAGTAAACTCAATAAGTCTTAGCTGGTGTACTGTAATATAACAGCCAGTATACAATACAGTGTCCTGCCCTGGACACTGGCATGCCGAATTCGCTTCCTGTGTTCCGAAATTGCGAAGCGAAATTTTTTCTGGATTCTCAACCGAGTGCTCTCTAACCGTATTACAAATTCCTTTTTATTTACCTCGTGGTCCACTCTGTGCTAGTTCTTCTTGCTGGCTTGGAAGTATGGCATCCTGCCGAACGAAGATGATTATAAATATTTAAATCATAGGTTTTACGTTATTATAGCAACACCAGTCAATTTTTGACAACCTGGATTTTCTAAACGCGCTCCTAACGCGCGAGAGGTTTTGCATTCAACCCCCCCCCCCCCCCCCAAACCTCAATGGACGATGGACGCGAGTAAGAGTCGCCTTGCGACACCGTGCTCGGCGCTGTCGACAGCCGCGGTAACCCTTCGAAGCGCAGTGGCCATGTATGTGTACGCAAGTTGTTTTTGCCAGTTCTTTGGAATAGTGGCCAAAAAAGAGCAAGATAAATTGCCCATAGGATGAATAGAACCTCCTGTACAGTCAATCTGTATTGACTTACACCAAATGTGTTACGTATCACTTAGCCGATCACTTTGGTGAAGGCACTACGATGTTCGACGGGTCATTCGACGCAGGGGCGTATCCAGGTTGGGGGAGGGGAGGGGGGCACACCGGGCCAGTGCCCCCCCTCCGAATTTTTTTCCCCCATGGGATACAGAGGACAACAAAATGACACTCGACCCCACTTATCTGCCCGGACCCAATGTCGGATCAAGGAGGTGCCCCCCCCCCCCTCCCGAACAAAATTTCTGCCTACGCCACTGGTTCGATGTGCTGCGGTCTGGAACAAATGTCAAATATCTGACTTTTCTCTGCTCGAATTGAATTAAACGAAAAGCGAATTGTGTATTTTGAGTTAAGATTAGATTCTCTTTATGTCATAATTGCACATGACTGACTGCAGAGTTAGATATTACGAGCAAATTACCATTTATTACTGAAACTTGCACGAAACAGCATATTCACCCCTTTTCTTTTTGTAATGTAATGCCGAGTGCTCTGGAATTATTCTGTGTGAACTTGACATATTTGGAGATAGTCCATCATAATTCGCGCCTCAAGGGGATAATCTTTAGTTAGGGTGCATACCGGAAGCCAGTGCAACTTATATAAGGCTCCTTTGTTGTTGTTGTTTTTAATTTCTCTGTCCCCATCCTTTCTCCAACGACTAAATACCCACCTCAGTGCAGGGCAGCAAACCGGACACGCTAATCTGGTTGACGATTCCTCCCTGCCTTTTCGATCCATCTCTCTCTTCCTGTATGTGTACTTTCCTTTATTTTTTTTTATTTTTTTTCCGCATGCTTATCAGGTCACTCGGCAGTTCAAACAGCCTTGTTTTCGCGTTATTTGGTGTTGCCAGAGTAGCGGAACCCTGCGATAGCGAAATGCCGCCGTTATACGCAGAACACAGAGCTCCTGAGATTGTGCGCTGGAGTGTCGGTAATCATTGAGGCCGCGTTCAAATCCCCTCTGTTGGCGATCTCTACCTCCAGACGCCGCTAGTTGTCCGTTGCAAACCGCGCGTCTTGAATTCTTTCATTCGCGCGGTGCCGAGTTGCTCGCTCAGTTCCTGAGCAGCTTGCTAGCAGAATGGAGGCCGTGGTTCGAGGTAGCGAGACGTGCCCATCGAAGCGCAATACATGTTGGACGATAGTTCTTGCGTTCCTGTCACTGAGGTCACAGCCCTCCAACGCCAGAGAAGACGGTAAGCGCCAATTATTTACCGTTTGGGACGCTAATCTATTTGATTGGTTCGGCTAAATTACGTCAACTAACTGCTTCTCCGCAGAGTTGCCCATGCTCAGGGAGTTTTCATTTCCGCCGGAAGTCACTTTGGGCGAACATATATTGGTGAGCTGCGCCGTTAAGAAGGGCGCTATGGGACTGCACCACATGACATGGCTGAAAGACGGCAAAGATCTGGAAAAAAACGATCGAGTGTCGGTGTCGGCGCATTTCAGCGGAGGCGTGACTCTGCACATTGCTAACCTTCGTCCCGAAGACGTCGGCAACTACACTTGCGTGGCGAGGAACTCCTTCGGCAGCGACAGCTTCACGGCACCGCTCATCGTGCAAGGTAACGTTCTGGTAAAGTGCAACTTTACCCTGAGGTCAGGGATTTCGAATGGTGCTACACACGCACGAAGATAGAAAAATCATAAATAAGAGACCAGTCATTCTAAATGAGTGAAGCTATGCACAATTTTACCGATCGAAGTACAGTTGAGAAAGCGCCATTATTTTCTAGCATCCGATTCGATAATCAAAACTATTTGTTAAACTTCCAAATTGCTGTACTAATTTTGAAGATGTGATGCGAATATGTTCAGACTCGTAATAGACGTAAGAAATGAGACGTTTTGAAGAAAAGTACACATGTAGCGCGTACTGTATGTGCGCACTTTTTGTTTTTCGACGGTGGCGGGCCATGCAAGACATGCAACAGAAAAAAAAATTACATGACTAAGCGGCCGCGCCCACAGGGTGGCAGCGCCTAGAAGTAGTTATTCCCATGACACACGAACAGCAGCTCACAAGAAGACAATGCGGAGACGAGTTATTCGGGTTTGGATATAGCGACAGCCACAGAAATCTCGGACGTAGGAAGGGAGAAATGAAAACAGGAGAATGTATTACTGCCGACGGGAGTCGAACCCAGTATCATGATAGCAACCATACTTGGGCGACGCTGTACCGTGTACACCTCTGTGGTCTATTGTAGGTGGTCCGTCTTCGACCTGCCGGTGTTGTTCGGTGTGGAATTGTTACGTCAATATGCTTTGTTCCTTTCGCTTTGGTTGCCACGACATAAGTCGTAATGGAGTTAACTATATGCATGTAGGGCCCTTTGAAGGAGACAACGCTAAATCTTCTGATAAAACGTGTAAATAAGCCATCATTCATAGGTTTCAATTTGGCAGCTTCTCCCAATTACACTTCGAATACAAGAGTGAAGTACATTGGGCCAATTGGAGTTGCATTGCACGAATTGAAGAAGAGCGCTAAACAACATAGACAACAGAGGGAGACACGTGTGTCCGCCTTTTTTGTTTGTATCGTAAAGCACTGTTTCTCACTACCCACTGTTCCGTTTTATTGAAGTTTATTCTCACTTCCTGAAGTGCACTTTCGCGGACTGTCCTTGTCTCACGGCACGGTATCGTCGATCTTATTTCTAAAACCATATGCACTTGGCTCGAGTCCCGGGCCAGTAGCAAGGGGGAAGGGGGGGGGGGCTAGGGACTCGGGCACCCCCCTTTCTTTGGTATTTTGATGAGGGGGGGGGGCGTTTTGCCGAAAATAAATAATGAAAATAGGTATTGTTCTCAAAAATACAAGGCCTGCAGCAAGTGTCCCCCCACTTCCCCCGTGAAAAAGAATTCCTGGCTACGGGCCTGGGCTCGACATATAAATACAATTCCGTACCCAGTATAATTTTCGATCGTTTGCAACGATACAAGAAATGGGGTGTATCGGACATGTCTCGCAGCGGGACTTCTGTCAGGATTCGTTTTCGAAAAGAGATTCGTCCTTGGCGCCACTCCCGGTTCGTTCTTTCGCCAGTGGGTGGCGGCACTTGTCCACGTTCCGTTTCACTTTCGAGCATCTTATAAAGGCGCGCTTCCGTGCCCCGACGCTTACATTAAAACCTCAGTTTTCGCGCTCCGTTGCGTGTGTCTGGCATATTCCGCACTGCCTAATCATGTTCCTTCGCTGCGTTTTGGCGCTCTGCACACTTCGGCTCTTCGTTTCCGTGTCTTCCGACGCTCACATTGGCGCTTCAGGTATGTCATTCCTGGCCTTTTTCAAGACAATTCTATGCATGCAGATGTACCGTGGAGAGCGTTTCCGTTTGGATTTGAGTTTCCGTTATGGCAATTACTGATTTCTGAGCATTATCGACACACAGTCAGAGTAGCGAATAACTGAAAGAATTGCGAAATGCCGTACAGTATTACTGAAGGGAATTGTTCGAGGGACGCGTTTCTTTATTCTGCACAAGCAATGAAGGCGACAGACAATTAAGCCAAGGAAAGCATAGGGAACATTATCAGTAGTTTCAACTGTAACTGTAGCGTAATTATTATAACCTAAGTTGAAAGGAATTATAGTAAACGAAAAGGCACCCTTTCCATCGGTGGGAATCATTACGCTGCAGTTAAAAGAACAAATAACGCCCCTTATGCTTTCCTTGGCTTTGTCGGTTGGTTTCATTTGCGGTATTGTTGTATTCCTGAAATCTAACACTCTGTACGCATTGCATCCTTCAAGCTCTCTCGTTTTAAAGAAAGATGACGTTGCCGATGACCTACTGTGCTCAATTAAATGCACACGCTGTCATCGCCACGCATGGGGTTCCTCTAAGCCTCCAATAACTGCATCCGATTGTCCTTCCAGACGTTCCCAGTATAAAGGAATTCAAATTTCCCGCTAACCTCTCACCCGGCGATACCGTTGTCGTCACTTGTGTGATACGAAAGGGCATAGCGGGCCCGTTCCAACTGTCGTGGCTGAAGGACGACAAACCATTGGAGCCCACAGCGAGCCTGACAATGACGTCAATCAAGGGAGGCCCCGTATCCACGCTCGCCATTCTCGACGTTTCGGCTGAGGACAGCGGAAATTACACGTGCGTGGCCGAGAATGCGGCTGGGAGGGATCGCTTCACGGCATACCTCGCAGTCACAGGTACGAATGGCTCTGTATCCTATGGGTATTTGTATGTTCTGAAGCTTCAGTCAAACGGAGCGGCCGGGGAGGGGAGGGGGGTGAGGAGGGGGACGGTGATCGATGATAATGATGATGATTGAAGAAAATGCATCCGCGAACTGGTGCCTAGCGGGACCGCTTTCGAGAATTTCTTGTCGAAGGTTGCCAGAACATGCAGGCAATACGAACTAATGTCATACACGTCGACGGCTAAACTGTTTTTATTTTCATTTTTTACGCTTGACGCCGTTTTATACGCAAATATGCGTAAGGAATACGTCACGAATTCCGAACAACGGATATATCGCGCAAAGATTATCGGACAGAATTTTTCTTTTTTCTTTCTTTTTTTTTGGGGGGGGGGGGGGGGAATTTCCTTGATCTGAAGTGGTGGCCGGGCAAGCAGATGTAGTCGAGTCTCATTTTGTGCTCTGTGTGCCATGGCGAAAAAAAAAATGGGCGGGGGGGGGGCGCACAGGCTCGGTGTGCCACCCCCTGGCTACGCCACTGGTCGCGACTGTCCATAAACACTTCTTATTGTTATAACACGACGACATGGCTTGTGGTCGATGCTCCCGCGTTCTCGTTGAAACATTGCACTTCAACCCGCCTCCGTCTCTGTCCTTTCTATCATTAATCTCTTTTAAGTGAGGAAGGCGTGTTATCGCCACAGGCCTGACAGGTTAATTTTGAAGTTTCGCTCACACCGAACTGAAATATTCTGGTCGTTCGGTAACCAAGTTGAGTTGCGCGCGCCGCTTCGGTCCCGATATAGTTCTCCTTCCGACCACGACGCGGCGCTAGTTGTCTACGATTGCTCCTCAGCGCGCCACTTGAAATGCCGTTTCTCTCTCGGTTTTCATAGCCGTTTCTATTGTGGACCGAATAAAGTTGTTTCACTCACTCACTCATCACTCACTGACGCCGGTGGAAGGGCGCTTTACGACGAGCTTCGAGCAGCGAGTCGCCTTTCTTCGTACCCTGTCTTACTCGATGAACACGCTCGTCTTGATGGCTTTCAAGAAAGCTTTATGCAGGTGGACTGCGATTATTTCGGTCGTCTTCACATCGTTGAACTGGACTTGCGCAGCGCCTGCCGACGGTACGTGGATCTTGGCTTCACGAGTTATTTAACACAATGTTTGCCTGGATCTATTCACCCGTTTTCTGTAGTGATGAATTATGATGTCAGATAATGATAATTTCTCACCGTATGCAATTACCGTATCCACTCGCATGCTACAATGTACAGTCTTGAGTTAGCTATATGATGGCTAATACTGGCTGGCTTGGTTACAAACTAAGAAAATATGTAGGCACCGCCCACAAAACCACGGTGCGCCTATTACTCACCTATGAAAGACAGTCGTCGCTCGAACCGTAAATACTTTTTCTCAGCTAATGTAAATACTACGCATATTAATAGCTGAAGGTGCGTCGTTACTACCTAAAACATTGCGTTTCGCTGAGCAGTGATGTCAGCATCCCTCCCTAAAGTGAATAGGACGTTAAAGGGACCGACAACTGGCCAGAACGGGTGATTAGATCCTGGTGGAAATGAAAAGGCCGTGAAGTATAGTGACAGATTCCAGAATACTTTTCGCGATCTGAGTAGGATTTATATTTTTAAATCGCGTTTAAAAGTAACAAAAACCGGTATGTCGCGCCTCCTAGCGCGAGCGCCATGAACCAGACGTATGCAGTCTTAAGCACTGTGTTGTACGCAGTCTAATGCTTTTACACGCACCAGAACGAGGGCTGAAAATTTGAATATGTATGTTATTGTCAATACCCGTTTGTTTCTAAGGCTTCCAGTGAAACGGAGGCTGCGGCGCATGCGCGCGGCGTCCGGCGGCGTTTCCCGCGTAGCTCGAATCTCGTCTGCTCTCGTCGTATCGGACTTTTGAAGAGTAGCACGCGAGTTTGCGCTGCTGCTCGCAAAATGCCATCGACTTACTGTTCTGTGGAGGATTGCTACCACTTCATGAACAGCACTGCTGGTGTATCCTACCACTTGTTTCGTTTTCTAAGGCTTAGCTTGACTTGGCTTGACTAAAATGTGATAAAGCGACCTGTGTACGGCCAAAGTACTTCTATAAGAAGCCCCAGAAAAACGCTATAACTATTGTAAAATAATTTAATAGGCTAGAAAGCAGTAGTCGCGGCACCGCAGGCTTTGCAAACGTAACATTGCCTTTTCATACTTAGGGCATAACTTGTCACCACTGCTGGCGTATAATCGCTATCGCGCTCACCTCTCATTGTTTGCAACATGTGATATTAAGACTGCATAATCGCTGCAGATCGAAAAACTCTGATTACAAATGTTTTACGGCGTTCTCCGCGTTACCACTCCGTGATTAGAAGCTCTGACCGGTAAGCTACCCATTGCACTCAAGAAAACGGGTACCACAAAAGTTGGTTGTCGGTCCCTTTATTGTATAAAAAGAGTTCTTTTTACATGCTGTTATATGGATAATACACATTTGCATGCTTGTCTCAGTGTATGTTACATAAAAGTGACTGTACATTTTCTGTAGTGTTCCTGTTGAAACGCCAGCAAACAACGTTGCGGTCCAAAATTTTTGATGGAGAAATGGCAGCGCACTTGTACGATGTGTACGATACAGGCGTCATATAAGATTTCAGTCTGTTGTTCCAGTCTAGGCTCCGCTTTTATAGCAGTCTAATAAGCATTGCAATTGTATTTCTATGATTCAGCAAGCTATAGTAAAGCATTGTTCGACCTCGGTGGAATACATTAACGAAAGTTACGTGTGATTCACACGATCGCACCATAAAGTGCACTTAGTCCCGATAATACTTACCTATACACTCTAACGTGAGGGCTGGCGTTACGTTGCACTATAAGTTACCCATTAAACGCCAGTGTTGTCGGCGTGGCTGGTAAGCCACCGATGTTCACTTGCAAAAACACATCGATCCACCTTATAACGCTTGGCTCAAAGCCATAAAATACAGCATTGATTAACAAGAAATACAATTTCGCGGCTCTAGGCACGACGCACTCTGTGACAGCTGCTTTGATAACACCGACATCACGTTTAATTAAACGTACATAACCTACCTTTCACATTAAGAAGTTATTTGAAGCTTACAATGCCCACCTTTCGACAGATGCGACACAGCCAATATATCCGCTCTCACGCATTGCGACAACCTACCCACAGTGAACGTTCTGAAATTAAGGCCCATCCTTCATATTGTGATACCAGTGTGATTTCCTCCACCACAGGGTGATCCTCTTTGACGACACCCGAAGTTATTCCCACGTACTGTTCAAATCGACCGCGCAGCTTTGCCCGCCACTCGAACGTGGTACTTCTGACTTGGCTGGGAAACGAAGTCTCCCCATGGATGCATAAATCATGTTGCAATGGTATACGGAGTATCTTACGCGCACTCCGTGGTTGCGTCCCTGCAATGCATGCTCTTCTATCGCTTATTCATCATGACATAAGTCAGCAGCAAGGTTCCATGTTAATAACCACACGCATGCATGCTGCGCTCTTAGTAGACATAAAGACTCCAGGCCTGCGCGGAAAGGGCAGCACAGTCCAGCGAAAGCTGGAGGAGCGGCATTTCTAGAGCCCTTTATAAACTCTCCTGGGCCTACAAATACAAGTACACTAGCAACGTACCCGCTACGCCACAAACCATAATTTTTGTGAAGTTGGGAAGCACCCAACACGACATTATTCGTCATTCTGCGGAGAAGCGAGGTGCCATCTGTAAGGCATTATGTGCACTTTGTTGATTCGACGGTTGATGACGATGAAGAATTATGGCTGAGCCATTGTAATAGGTTGGAAACTTGAAACCACCACTAGTGACGTAACACGCATTGTGTGACGCCCGGTCATTATTTAACTCTCCCACCGCGCTTTATAAGATACGTTAACGTGAGAAAGAGGGAGAGTGGGAATTAACTTTGTGGAGGCCCAGAGGAAAATGGATATGGGGGATTTATGGGCTTCTTTGGCAACCAATAGAAGAGCACTTGATGGGAACCCACTACGCTATAAATGACCATAATTTCTGTTAAGTAGGGAAGCGGCCACTATGTAATATTTCATCATTCTGCAGAGAACTGTGGTACCGCGCTAAACACCTGTGAGGCGTTATGTGCACTTTGTTGATTATGGCTGATGACGATGAAGAATTATGGCAGATCCCTTTGTAATAGGTTGGAACCATTCAACAACCCACTTGTTGCACAATTCGTATTGTGTGACGCCTGGTTACAAAATTCGAATTGTATGACGCCTGGTTGTTATTTTATCTTCTACCACAATTGTTACATAGGTTAATGCGGTTCCTGAAGCCTGTATGACATGAAGAATGTATAAGGTCTTTTGCGAAGCAGTTTGAAGCACCGGCATGGCTCTGCTGTAGAATACCGGGCTCCCACGCAGAGGACCAAGGTTAGAACCTCGTTCAACCCGGATATTTTTTATGTACTTTCTTATTTCGCACGATAGTGGTTACGGACACCGTCTGCGGACAACTGCGGCGCCAAAAAAAAGCCTTGTTGTGATCTCAAACAGGCTTTGCTGTTAAAATGTACTTTTTAGTTCATCTCCATATTTTCAGTACTTGTTGGCGCATTCGATTAAAAAAAATAAATAAGCAACAATTCATAAGTGAACATGACACTGAACATCGGATGTAATCACATGACAGCAGAACAGTGTCATTTACTAAAATGTTGCACTCAAATAACACAGAATCAGTGTTGATGCTACGATGATGGTGGTGGCAGTTTGTGCTAAATACCTTGTTGGTTGTTAACTGAATACAACTACATCATAGTGTTTCGAATGCTTGCTATGCAACATAAAGAATGTCCTTTTTAAGGGAATATCTATGCACCTGTTCTGCACTATACCTATGCTGGAATTTTTGAACCAACATTAACACCAGTACAAGGTTGTACGGCTGCACAACATATAAAATATTGGTTACGTTAGTGCTCCAAATAATTAAAGTGCATATCCCATTCAAAACAAAGTAAGATGAATCAGTACGGAAGTTCACTCTTTAAGTCTTTACGTATAGACTATTTTACGGCATCGTTCGGTGCCGCCATGCTGGGCTCTTACCTTACCGTGTTTTATCTGAACAACTAAGCGAACAATGCTACGGCGGGGTATACACATGGAAATTGTTGGGTTGGTGCATTCGGCCTTCCTCGTTTATCAGTTGCGTCACAGGATACAGAAATAAGAAAACATTCGTTTAACAGCATGATGGCAGCGCCCATATGCTTACGTAACATAGCCTATAAAACAAAATCTTTCACATTATGTTCTCCCGAAAGCGAAGACTGCGCTAATGTTGTTACGTTCATTTGTCCTTCATTAAGGACGTTTATGTCAATATATTCACAGAAAGCTATATTTAGCCCCTAAATAGACGAAAATGCGTCCTAACGCCCACAGTTGCAAATAGAAAGCGTTTTGGGCGCTTTAGTGCAGGTCAATATCATTAAAAGACGGCTCACAAGTGCTGAATCTAATTTCTCGGAATCAAAGCACCAAGCTATGAATTTCGACATTAGGAAGCGCGTATAGCTTACTTCAGCAAACACTATATAAATCCTCGACATTGTAATAGCGCTTTAAATTACATAAGCATTCTTCCACAAAGCAACGGCTATTATCTCTAGCAGCGTCTACAGGTGCGCCTTCGTCCATATCGAGCAGTAAGTCACACATTCCGTCAAGCCGAAGGCTGACTCTAACAAAATCTTTTGGCATCAAAGTGTTTGAAAGAGAACTGGTTAGCACAAATCAATCATCAAGAAAAGCGGCGCTGCTTGAAGACGGAGAAAAGAAACGGCAAAGCCGAGGAAAACACCTGTTCTCGTGTGTTCATTCCGGTCTTTGTCTGAAGCAGCGCTGTTTTTAATCTGGGCACAATACAGTAAAACCTCGGTGATACGAATCTCGCGGGCTCACCAAAAATATTCGTATCATCAGAAATTCGTATCACCAGAAAACGTGGAAAATGAGTGTTGTAGCGAAGCGTTCCTACTGAGTAATGGGTTGTCCTCTCGAGCGCCTTCCAGTGGGCCGTTCTCTTCTCTGAGAGCACGCTCCTTGTGCAGAGAGTCGGCCCCACGCCGTCGCTGAGTCCCCGTTAATAAACGTCTTGACAATTTGGTGGAGAGTGCTGTGCCCCTTAAACAACTACGGTCCGCATTCGATGCCCTTGGAGCTTCGATCCCGTACCGTGCCTGCTACCATGACTCAAGACGCCGCCCAGCAAACGCCTCCTCTTGCACCGACGCCATGTCCGGGTGTCCCCCGCATCCGCGACCTTCCTATCTTCACCGGCGCGGATGGCACCGACGTCGAGGACTGGCTCGCGATCTACGAGCGTGTGAGCGTCCCCAATAAATGGGACGAGGCAGGCAAACTGAGCAACCTCATTTTCTACCTCGCAGCTGTGGCAAGTCTATGGTACAACAACCACGCATCCGATTTCGCTACGTGGTCCGCTTTCAAAACCGCCATCATCGACGTGTTTGGCCGCCCTGCCGTTCGCAAGCTGCAAGCCGAACAGCGGTTACGTGAACGAGCCCAGCAGTCCGGCGAGTCTTTCACGAGCTACATTGAAGACGTGCTCGACTTGTGCAAGAAAGCCAACGCAACCATGTCTGAGGCCGACAAGATCCGGAACGTCATGAAAGGC
The DNA here is from genome assembly GCF_013339695.2 of Rhipicephalus sanguineus. Classification (NCBI taxonomy): domain Eukaryota; kingdom Metazoa; phylum Arthropoda; class Arachnida; order Ixodida; family Ixodidae; genus Rhipicephalus; species Rhipicephalus sanguineus. Next base: position 84,098,491 of record NC_051185.1, on the reverse strand, counting down.
ATCGACGACGATGCCTTCACCATGCTACTCGCCAAAAACTCTCGCACTGTGGCAGAGGTCATCACGCTGTGCCAAAGCTACGAGGAGCTACGCCGGCAGCGGCTGATGACGCGTCGACCTCCATCACGCGACGCCGATCTCGCTGGCTTGTCAGCCGTGTCGGACCACTGCGTCTTACTCGCTGGAAATCAAATCATTCGTGCGGGAGGAAATTGCCCGCCAGTTCTCCTTACTGGCCTTCTCTCACCCGCAGGATGTTGTACAGTCGTCGACCACACTGCTGCCTCCCCTACGCCGGGCTATCGAGCAGGAAATCGCGGAGGTTATGCCGGAATACCACAAGCCACCTCCGGCGTCTGCGCCGCTCAGTTACGCACAAGTTGCAGCCAGGCCGCCCCCAGCACTCCCTGTGGTGCCCCCGCTAACATACGCTGGAGCCGTCACCAGGCCTCAGGCCTCCGAAGCGAGTGTGCCGGCTGCGTACGCCGACATCGTCCATACTCCCCGACTGCAGCCAACCATGCAGTCGTCATATCAGCAGCCGCACCGTCCCTCGCGTCCTGCCACGTGGATGGGACCTAGCCCGGCAAACCGATGGCGCACTTCCGACAACCACCCGATCTGCTTTGCGTGCGGTTGCGCTGGTAACGTAGCCCGCTATTGCAACCGCGTACAGCCGCCTCGAGTCGGATCAGCCGTCACCAACCAGTCCAGCCGCCCGTATTATGACCCGCTGCCGCCTATGTCACCGACGTCACGCCCAGGTCCATCTACCCGTCGGTAACCGTCCCCACGACGCCGCTCACTGTCACCGATGCGGCCTCGTCCGGTCGCACGAGACCAGGAAAACTAGTCGTCGCAGTCCAAGAGGCAAGGGCTGCGACGCTATCGAACAGACAAAGCCCTCAGCAAAGCCCATCAAACGCAGTAGACGTGTTTGTAGATGGTGTGCGCACATCGGCCCTTGTAGACACTGGAGCTGCCGTTTCCGTTATGGACGCTAAATTTAGCCGACTACTACGAAAAGTGACGACGCCACTTTCCGGGCTCTCCCTCCGTACAGCCAGCGCTCACAGTATACACCCGACAGCGGTGTGCACAGCCCGTGTCATGATTCAGGACGCTCTGTACGCCGTCGAATTCATCATAATTTCCTCATGCTCTCACGACGTCATCCTGGGATGGGATTTTCTCGCCCGTCACGCCGCCGTAATTCGTTGCGCACCAGCCGAAATAGAGATCTCACCATTTTCAGATTTGACGCCGGCGGACAGTCCACCGGCTGCGACCAAGGTACTCGTCAAAGACGACACCACACTTCCTGCAAACTCGTCAACGGCTGTGTCAGTCTGCTGCACCGGTCTCGCCGACGCCGTTGCACTCCTCTCTCCATCTGACCGCATCTTCACTAGAAAGGCTTGTTGGTGCCATTTGCGACCGTGAAAGTCATTCAGGGCGACACCGACATTTTTGTTACGAACCCATCCCCGTACATTGTTAGGTTGGTGTGAGGGGAATGTCTCGGCAGAGCTGAAGCCCTCGAAGACGCACAAGTTATGGACGCACCGGGTGACACGCACTGCGCCAATTTCCATTCGCTCAGTGCTGTTTCCACATCTGATTCGTCACCCGCTGATTTATTTGGTTCCTCGATTGCTGAACACCTTACGTCGGTCGAGCGTTCCCAGCTTCTATGCCTGTTGGAAGAATTTCGTTCTTCGATCGATGTAGCGCAAACTTCTCTCGGCCGCATGTCTGCTGTCGCGCATCGCATCGACACTGGCGCCCAACCACCACTGCGGCAACGTCCATATCGCGTGTCGCCAACAGAGCGTCGTGTAATTACCGAGCAAGTCGAAGACATGCTTCGCCGCGATGTTATTCGACCCTCAAACAGCCCGTGGGCGTCTCCTATCGTTCTCGTTGCGAAGAAGGACGGCTCTGTGCGGTTCTGTGTGGACTACCGACGACTCCATAAGATCACCCGTAAGGACGTCTAGTCCCCTTACCTCGAATAGACGATGCATTGACAGCCTGCAAAGAGCAGAGTTTTTCATCGCTCGATTTGCGCTCATGGTACTGGCAAGTCCCCATGGCTGATGACGCTCGACCGAAGGACAGCGTTTGTCACACCCGACGGCTTGTACGAATTCAACGTCATGCCGTTTGGGCTGTGCAATGCGCCCGCGACCTTTGAGCGCATGATGGATACCGTTCTGCGCAACTTGAAATGGCACAACGTGCCTATGCTACCTCGACGACGTCGTCGTTTTCGCCCCGGACTTCTCAACACACCTTCAACGCCTGCGGCAAGTTTTGACGCGCTTGAGCGACGCCGGGCTACAACTGAATCTCAAGAAGTGCCGATTTGCAGCACGGCAGCTGACGAGTTCCCCAAACCTACGTCCGTCAAAGAACTGCGCAGTTTCGTAGGACTATGCTCCTACTTTCGGCGCTTCATCCGAAATTTCGCGACTATCATATCACCGCTGACGAAGCTCCTTGGAAGTAACGGGCCCCTCAATTCGTGGTAGTCAGAATGCGACGACGCTTTTGCAAAGCTCCGTCGTTTGTTGACGTATCCTCCCATTCTACGCTACTACGACCCTACGGCCCCTACAGAGGTACACACGGACGCCAGCGGTGTTGGCCTCGGTGCTGTCCTTGCGCAGCTTAAACCTGGGTTCCCGGAATATGTTGTAGCATATGAAACTCGTACGCTTACTAAAGCCGAGACCAACTACACCGTCACGAAGAAAGAATGCCTGGCAATCATTTGGGCCCTTACAAATTTCCGACCTTATTTGTATGGTCGCCCATTTGATGTCGTCACCGACCATCATGCATTGTGCTGGTTGTCGTCATTGAAGGATCCCTCACGCCGTCCTGCCAGTTGGGCACTTCGCCTGCAAGAGTACGACATCCGCGTGCTGTACCGCAACGGACGTCAGCATGCTGACGCCGACGCCCTGTCGCGCTCTCCCTTGCCTGACGACAATGCCCACAACTCAGTCGTTTCTTCCATCGATATTCACACCACCGCTACCGAGCAGCGCAAGGATCAATGGATTGCCTCCCTGATAGACTTGCTGACTGATCCACGGCCACACCATCCACTCGCTTGTTGCGTCGTCAAGCCCACCATTTCGCCGTTCGCGACGACCTGCTCCACCGACGCAATTACAACGGCGACGGCCGCCAGTAGCTACTAGTAATACCCCGCAGTCTGCGTTATGACATTGCGAGTCGTTTCCACTCTGATCCGCAGTGTGCACACCCTGGGGTATCGAAACCTACCACCGCATTCGCCAACGTTACTTTTGGCGAGGGATGTACACACTACGTGGGAAGTTCGTTCGCTCCTGCATCGATTGTCAGCGCCGCAAAACTTCAATCGCACCTGTCGCCAGCAGGTCTGCACCTCTACCTTGCCCTGACCACGCGACAACAGAATATAAACGTACATATTATCTACTTATTGAACTCAAAATTAACAACGAAAGTATAATGAGGGTGTTATCGTGATTACAACATCAGCGATGCCCAACGAATCGATGCCACGCGCCCTCGTTTGGGCGCGTTGGCATCGATTTATATGGGCCGCTTCCCCTGACGTCCGCTGGGTAACCGCTGGGCCATCGTCGCTGTAGACCACCTCACGCGATACGCTGAAACTGCTGCCCTCCCTGCGGCTACAGCGAGCGATGTGGCCTCCTTCCTGCTCCACCGATTCATGCTGCGGTCACGGTCCCACCCCAGGAGCTGCTCAGTGATCGAGGGCCGTGTCTTCTTGTCGGAAGTCGTCGAAGCCATTCCAAAGAGTGCAACGTTGTTCACCGCAAAACTACTGCTTACCACCCGCAGACGAATGGCCTCACCGAAACGCTTCAACCGCACGCTAGGCGACACGCTCTCGATGTGCTACGTCGCCGCCGACCACACGAATTGGGATGTCACTCTGCCCTTCGTCACGTACGCCTACAATACCGCTCCTCAGAGCACTACTGGTTTCTCACCATTGTTCTTATTGTATGGCAGGTACCGTCGCACACCATTGACACAATCCTTCCCTACAAGCCGGATCGATCTGAATGTGCGCCTATTTCTGCCACAGCCAGACTTGCTGAGGAGTGTCGCGAGCTCTCCAAGACCTTTACTACGCATAGCCAAGAGCGGCAGAAAAGCATTCGCGGTGACACCACCAGTTCTGCGCCCACGTTCTTTCCTGGAGCGCTCGTATGGCTCTCAGTCCCTACCACTTCACCTGGCCTCTCTTCCAAACTACTGCCCAAATACGAAGGCCCCTACCATGTCGTCGAACGCACATCCCCGGTGAACTACCTCATCGACCCATCCTCGGACATGCGCCGTCGAGGGCGCGACATTGTCAACGTGGCGCGCTTGAAGCCCTACCATGACCCGCTCATAGTGACAAGTTGCTAGGTCGCCAGGCGGCTCCCTTTTCGTAGCCGGGGTAATTGTAGCGAAGCGTTCCTACTGAGTAATGGGTCGTCCTCTCGAGCGCCTTCCAGTGGGTCGTTCTCTTCTCTGAGAGCACGCTCCTCGTGCAGAGAGTCGGCCCCGCTTTGACTGCCGCTGTCGTGCGCCGTCGCTGAGTCCCCGTTAATAAACGTCTTGACAGTATGCGACAAAAGAAAGTTGGCATACGTTTTGATTTAGCGTTTCTCAAGGCCGCAGCGACATCATCAACTGCTCTGAATGATTGCCAGTAAACTTTTTAGACGTCAACAATCATACTTGTACACGTAAATATACGGTGCGCACAAATGTGTGGTCACGCGTGACCGCTAGTAACCCCTTCCTAATCGCACTACGCTTTTCTGCATGACAACAAAGTACTGCGGCAAAACTTACTTAAGAAGTGCTTTGCACGCTATACGCCTAGTGCGCGCCGACGGAAGCGCCATAGGCGGCGAACTCAATCATTGCTCTCGGGAAAGCAAGCAGACGGCCGCCGTGGTTTCCTACGTCGTTGTACATGTGTTTCCGCGTTGTTCACGTTTGCGTAGTGAAATAAGCAACGTTCGTCGTATGTGTGGTGGCCGAAACTTTAAAGGGGCCCTGCAACACCTTTCTTAGTTATATTGGAATAGTCTCATTATTGACGTATGACTCTTCACGAGTCATATGCCGCAAAAATTTTTCGAATCCGTCAAGTCTAAGTGGTGTTACCAAATTATAGAGATCACGTTCCGCAGCTTTCTCCCTCAACTCAACGCCGCGAGCGCGCGGAAAGCTAGGCAGCGATTCGAGGGAGGCAGCGCAGAGGAGCGAGGCTCCGCCCAAGAGCGCCGGCGGAGTTTTTTTCTTCATTTTTTTCTCTCTGACGTCTGGGCGCAACCACGTGGTCTGTGCCGCCACTTCCGGTCGGCTTGCGTCGTTCTCGTCGAGCGGAGCCGATATCGCGCGTGCTTGAAAACTGCGCGTCGGTTTGGTAATGTTGGGTGTGCACCTCGAACGCCGTAGTGTTTTCATCGCTCTGCCAACCATGGGAGCAAACCTGCGCGCTCGTTTGGAACGAATGACAGCTGAGATCGGTTTCGGCCCATACTCCGATACACCGCCTCGTAAGACGGCACTGGCAGACGACCCCGAAGCGCCGCCATTACCGGACGCCAGCATTGTTATCGGAGACACGCTGTGCCCGTGCCTCGGTCGGTCGTGAGAACGTGCCGACGATGCAGTTCTCAGCTGACGAGGCAGCACTCGAACGGCTGCCACTCTCAACGGCAACCGGCGATGGTCAAAAGCACAGAAATATCCACGTTATCGGCACTGCGCATGGGCGAAGAAAACGGAACCACGCAACTACGAGCAGACGAGCTGTCGGTGAGACCGGAAGTGCTAATTAATGTTTGTTCGGTGTTTTTAACGCGACAACAGAATATAAACGTACATATTATCTACTTATTGAACTCAAAATTAACAACGAAAGTAATAATGAGGGTGTTATCGTGATTACAACATCAGCCAATGGTGGAACTGCCGACAATCACGTCATATTTTGCGGACTAATACATCATTTGTCGAGAGAAGAGGGAGCGATTTTCAGCTGACTTTGAGAATTTATTGTAAATTCCAGGCCGTGCGCATCGCTGTAATATTTGGCTCGCATGTTCTCGGGAGCCTCGACTACCGATCGGCAGCGCTTTTTGAGCATGTTCGAAAAGTGTTGCAGGGCCCCTTTAAGGGATGTCGAATAACAATTGCTGTGGAGTGGAGTGCTCAAACACCTGCAAAAACGCGCCCGGAACACGGTTTTACTCACTCACCGCAAGGCCTCCTGAGCAAGAGCGACGGAAGCAATGGATCGTCGCTGTTCATTGGCAAAGACGAGCCGCTTCGTCATTGTGCGGGTTAACACGTCGCTTCTTGTTCTAATGCTTTCGTTCTCTCATATCGGTGCTCGCTGGATGCACTCGATCATGTTGACACTGGTAGACGACCAAAGTTATCAGCCTGAGCATGCGTTGGTTCGGTTCGATTGCCGTGCAGCGCACTTCGCTCAAACGTTCTATATTTCAGAAGTGTTCGGGCGAGTTGGTCATCCATGAACTTAGCTTGTACTAGCGCGGTACATGTACCGCGCTATTACAAGCTAAGTTCTATATTTATTATTTACAGAAACAGAAATGCAGCAATGGTTGACTTCAGAAAGAACAAGAAGGATTGATTGAGACGTCACCTTTGTAAACAAAACAAAGCGGATGTTCACCACGAGCTGCACCTCATAGCTGGATCTTGTTACGCTGGTCTGCGCGACGCACCTTTGATATTCACCGGCATGACGATTCACTCCTTGCGGACGTTCGTTCTCCTCCGCAGTCGGTCATCACATGTCTTTTCGGCGACCCTCTTCAAAACTTGTCACTGTCATCTCTTGATACTTAACTCACAGCACTAGATCATCAAACAACACGTCTCTGCGGTCGAGCGAACGATGCTATCACTAGAACGACATAACTTCATCGCCGACTAACTCCTCACTGACTGACTCCTCTGCCCCCGCGCGCTTGCTGCGCTTGCATCAATGCCTGTATCGGCTCGCGCCTGGGTTCGGGGAAGGTGCGTATGATTTGTCTGTGCGTAGCACAGCGAAAGCTAGGGAAAGGGCGAGATCCTCTCACCGATTCGTCTGCGGAATCAGACGGCGCCGCTGGCTCGCTAGCTCGCTTTGCTGTCTCGAATATCCCGATCTTTCGCGTTCGTTGGCTGTGTCGGTGGCGTCTTCTGCGGAGAGGGTAAGAGCGCGCGGGCGCGCTCCCGGCGCCTATTTATACTTGTTTTTTCGATGCGCGCGCTCTGTCGCGCACGAACCGTCGGCGCCAGGCTTTCACGGCGTCGTTCGAAATCGGCGACGTGCGCTTAGTTAAGCGCTCGTTCGTTCGTGACAAACATCGTGCACAAGTCCACTTTCGTAGAGGCCCGCGCCTTTCCTGCAGCTGCCAGTGCAGAATTAGTTGGCTGGCACCCGCACGAAGGGGAAATAGCAGCCGCGAACTTCATTCATCACCTCACAGCAACGCTGTACAAAGCGCTGTCGTCTGCTCCGCTTCCCGCACGTACTGTCGGCGGCGCCCGCTAGGTGGCTATCAGTGGCGCCTCTATAGGCGGTGCACCAGGCGTATAGATGAAGGCCAGAAAATTTTAGAAGCGCTGTCCTTGTCGCTGTTATTTTTCTTATAGCGGTGATGTTGGGCGTGCTCTTCGGGAGATTTACGGCATGCCCGGGAGTCTTCTGTGCGGGAGCTCCCGTGCAAATCGGAGTGTTGGCAGGTGTGCGCGCGTACTTTGCGAGGCCTAGCTCCTTCGCCAAGACCGTTCGCTTCGTCTCTAGGGGTCTTCGTCCACCTTTCATGGGACTTCGTGATGTACCCACAGCCCAAGTTTCAGTCTTGCTTCATAGCACGTCTGATTGCGAACATGGCTTGCATCGACGTGGCAGACCCGCTGCTGCCTCCAGCACAGCAGCACGCGTCAACACGTTTGGAAAAAAAATGAAGGAAACATTTCGTCAGCGCCATCTGTAACTAAACGCGAAGGCGCATAACGGCGTCCAAGATTCGGGCGCACAATCTCGGAGGCAAGACGCCCCGTTGATGGTCGCGAAGCGCGCATGCCCGCGACAGCGCAGGACTGCGGCGTCTTCCGCGACAGCGCCGGCAGCGCCTGTTCGTACCTGTGCGATAGCGTACGTTCGTACAAACGTCCGGGGTGAAAACGTTCGCAACAACGGTCCAATCATGCAAAAACAAAAAAACAATACATTGCAGGCTAATGGGCCTTGGCCGGGACGACAGAAAAATTCGTGTCACCCCGAAATTCGTACGAGCCGTGATCGTATCACCGAGGTTTTACTGTATGTGGCTTGCAAGGGAAGATGAACTATACTCCTCTGAGCATTACCTTCTAAAGCAAAATTGACATATTTACGAGCAATTCAGGCAGTTTGGAGGTCACCATTTATTGAAGGCTTACTTGTGCCCGACAAGTATGAACAAAATATTGTAATGTTTCCTTGTAGGAGGATGATGAAGCGTTCTCATTTT